>NC_083619.1:19740739-20044073 GCF_963584025.1 Labrus mixtus | reverse complement strand
CCAGATATTGCTACGGAGTCTTTGAAATGCACTTATTTTATTTATTGAACATGACCTCGTTTAGTCAAGCATTTCAATTTCATCTTTTTTATTAAACTTTAAATATCCTGTTATGACTGAAAATGGTTAATCAGTCAACGGAAAAATGATCCTCCCTCAGGTCAGTAACTCCTCAAAGATAACATCTGATGGCTGTACTCTTTTCTTGCTGATGCTTAATTTTTCCTTTATTTAGTCACAAATATAGTAGTAGCATTAGTAGGGAGAGTATTTATTTTTTTTGGGGTGGGGTTGACTTGATGCTGAACTTACACATGGTGCGTATTTGATGCTGTGTTTTTAGTATTTCAGATTGAGTAAACCAAATGTAAAGGCATCAAAAATTAAAAATGTAAAGTTTCAGGAAATCTCCTGCAGAAAAAATGTCCTGGCAGTGTGGAGAAAACAATGAAACATGGGAAATAACATTTCCATAAACTATAATTGAACACTTAGTTGAATAAATAAATCATGAAAACGCTAAATAATGTATAATGTTGGATGTTGTCTGCATGTCTGTAGGGTTGGGGGCATGTTAAAGGATTCATGTATCTTTCATGTTTCCTCTTTACCTAACAACAACTGTAACCGTGACAGCAGGGATGCAAAAAAGAACGGACAAAGAAACAGTTTAGATACATGAAAACTGTTATTGATAAAAGAACGGCCTGTGTGCAGAAAGAGAGTAAAAGCAAAGGGTATTCAGAGTGAATAGAAATATGTTGCTGCACTCTTTGGTTTCAGATCTGACCTGTGGACTGTGAATAAGAAGTGGACTTAGCCTCTTGGATTCAAAAGTAGACCATAATGGGACCTTAATTACACGTGCATTCTTTCAAATAGCCAGCAGGTTCGACTTTAACAGGTTCAAAAAAAAAATTCCAATTCTAAGAGAAAAAGACCTGACATCTCACTTTGATTTATGACCTCAGGAAAAATGTTCCCATTGAGTTTATAGTGATATTGAGTCACAAACACTGGTTTCAAGTCTTCTTCAATATGTTAATTTTGTAAATAATGGTCATTTACAGTAATTTACAGTAAAGAGGCCTTGGCTTCTTCACTACTACAGCATTTCATCACTCATGTATCCACTTTATACATCAAAATATGGTCATTACTGCCTTCAATAAGCAACACACTAAGGCGACAGAAATAAGGCAAAACTCGAGACATTGTTCACCAACCAGTGGGGGGAATCTCCATCCTACTTTCTGAGCCAACAACAGAAGGCTGTTTATGAGCATGTCTGGATCTGCTCAAGGTTTCTGGCTGTTAAAAGAAGCTTTTTTTTTTCTCACCAATACTTGCTGGATTGATGTTGAGTCTCTGTTAAGAACATAAAAAGTATAATATGGACCTGCTCCTTTTGCAAAGTGTACTGGGATAACATGCGTCAAGAATTAGCTCTCTACAAATAAGAATGAATTAATCGATTGAAGGTAGAGAATTCACATTTGTTGATTCAGCCTTTGTGATGTTTGTGATTGGTAGTGTTATATCGAAATGTGTTTTGTTGCACTTGTAACCACTTCCAACAAGTCGCTATGTGCTGGTGTATACTGTTCTTCTCCATGACCTCTTTAAAATGAGAAAGTGAATCACTTCAGGTCAGTCTATGCAAGATTTTTAGTGGACGCTAAGTTACTGAAACAGGTGAAATGGTATAGATTGGGAAATAGTCAAAGTGATTTTACTATTGTTCTTTCATCACTCAGAATCAAAACTGACTTATAAGGAGGGCTCATCTTATTGATTGTTGAACAAGGATTTATTATCCAATACATCACTCCTATTATGGCTTCCAAACACAAAATCTCCCTCAGAGAGTAACATGTAGTTTATATTGGGAGTAGATATTTCTTTCTCTTTCAGGAGTGCTGATTGAACAATAGGCAGGTATGTTTGTGAACAGCATCAGCCAGGACATGGATTTTTTTTTTTAATGGTAAGGTTTCTCTTTAAGACATCACTGGTTAAAAAGGTTAAATGTCTTAGCATGTGAATCCAGTAAAAGTGGATAGAATTAAAGCAGTTCAAGTTGAAGATAAAATACAAAGAGAATCATGCTGGGCTGTTTTACCTCTCACAGAAAGTAATCACAAGAATCTGTTACTGATATTACGCCCTTTGCAGAGCCACATAGTTGTAAGTCTCTTGAACGCAGATGAAAAAGTTTGGAAAGAAAGATCAGGTTTGTGTAACTATGAGACAAAAGCGGCGCAATCGATACAAATGTGAAGCCGGCGAGCGAGTTTGGACAATGATGCAGTACCTCTGTGGGTTGGGCTCGTTGTGTTTGTCTCTCTCGTGTTTAATCATTCTGTAGCGGCCGATGCGAACGTCTGGCCTGGACACCTTCATCCCATTCAGAGTGATCCTGCAAAACACACAGATACAATATCTATTAGAGGGAAGAAAGGGAAACAAAAAGAGACAGAGACAAAGAGAGAGACAAGAGAGGAACGCAGCAGATTGAAAGATAATACTAACCAACTGAAGAGGGAAATAAAGAGAGGGCGTGCACCTTCAGTTTATATGAAGATGAAGCAGAGCAGGATATAATTAGCATTTTCATCGTCTTATAATCCATTTTTTGTATTTGTAAAATGTATTTAGTTTAGATTGAATTTACCAAAATAAAAGACTAACGTTTTCTTTTATCAAAAAAGCAACCCCGAAACAAGAAAACATAAAAAACCCACAGAGCATTACATCCAAGATAAGAGTGCTTAGGTGACTTTTTGCCTAGAAAATAGATTCAATTATTATCAAAATAGTGAAAACAATATGCTGGATGTATTTTATCACTTGAGTGAAAAAAGTCCTCTGAAGAGTAAAGTAGACAAACACTAAAAGGTATCGAAGGCTCTCTGTTCTGTTTCAAAAGTTAAAAAGCCTTTATGAATTCATGGCTACAGGTAAAGTTAAAAATGAATGGCAGACCGACATGTTTAAGCCTTACAGTCTATGGTTTCAGCTCATCAGAGCCTTCATCAGGGTCAGGGTATTATGAAAAATTGTTTTAGGTCAGTCAACTTTTAGATTACAGGTTTGACGATTCAACAAATAAAAGAATGCCCAATAAATGCTCACAAATAGTATAGCTTGAAGCTTGTTTTAAATTTGATGCGAGCAGTAACTGGGAGCCAGTGGAGGGAGATGAACAGCGGAGTGACATGTGCTCTTTTAGGAAGGTTGAAGACCAGTCGTGCTGCTGCATTTTGTATCACCTGCAGGGGTTTGATCGTGCATGTAGGAAGACCTGCCAGTAGAGAGTTGCAATAGTCGATGCGTGATATCACAGGAGCCTGTACCAGGAGCTGTGTAGCGTGTTCTGACAGGTAAGGTCTGATGTTTGTGATGTTGTACAGGGCGAATCGAAGACACTTGAACCTTAAATGTTGGCTGGTCATCAATCATGACACCCAGACAGACAGGGCAGACAGAATATGAAAAATTAAACGACAGATCAATATAACCAGCCACATGTACGTTTCTCAGCGTCAAACGAAACAGCATTCCCTTGAAGTGAATGCCAGCAGTAACCCACTGGTTATGAATAACTCAGGACAAAGGTCAAGAGTGGACTTTAACCCAGCAGACCAGTGTTTGTGTCAGGGGTATTTCAACTTAGGTTGACAAGTCATTTTATACAGAAGTGTCAGGAAGATCAAATGGTGAAAGCATTTTGGTCTTCTGAAGTCCAAAAAGTATTCATACTAAATCTTCAACCTTATTGACTGGTGAATATTTGATAAAACAAGACTTTTAATTAAAATAAATACAAACCTTTACCTTGCAGATTCACAAGTGTGGGTACACTGAAACGGAAAAAAAACCCCCATCTTATCTACACCAGAATATGCTTACTCAACTTTCACTGCTGGCTAATGGTGTATGATCACACACTGCATGCTTTCTAACAGCGCTCCCAGGGCTCTTTATACTCAGTCTAATAATTCCCCGTTAACACAGCACATTGCAAACAGTGTTGCACAGAAACAAACAGAGACCTCCTGGCTCGTACTGAACGACCTCAGTGGAAAGAACAACTGGTCAGACAAAGAAACAAATTGTTCAACCTCAGGTGCTGTGAACTTAGCTGGGCGCCAGGTGGGGAAAAAGAAACAGATTTACAGTGTGTTCCAGTTAAATAAAGCATGAGATCAGAATTTTTAGACAGAGTGGTAATGTAGTAATACCTCGAAGAGGCAATGCAAGGGCAAATGTGCACAGAGATTTATATCTAATGCAACAAGAAATGGAGTGCAGGCAACACAAACAGCAGATTTGTTCCACATAAAGCCCGGCTTAAACCCAGAGGTTGACAGAGGCATTGATATTCATACCTGCAGTGATATAAAGGACTGTGTATGTGCGTTCTGAATGAGCAAGTTTTGTTTGTCGCAACGCTCTGATTCATGCAGTCCTGCTGTCTTAAAAAGCATCCAAGCCTGATATTGCTCCTCAACAACTGCTCGACTACTCCACACTTCTAGTGCCTCCTCCTTTCTCTGTCTCATCTTCTCCCCCACCCTCTCCTAGCTGCCTATTTTCATCTCCTCTTGCTCCTGCTTTCCACTTTTCTAATTTTCTTGGTTCCATGGCTCCATAATCTCGGCTCCACTTTTCCAATCTGTGGCTTTAAAAGACTGATAGCGATATCCGTGAAGGGCATGTATGCTAAAGGTTGAAAGCCACTACTTTAATCTGACCTCACAGGTCAATTATTGTCAAATGTTTTTCATCATGGCACAAAAAAACAACCTCTCTGCAGCTGCAATAAAGGTGTATGAAAGGGTGAAACACCAGGGAACTGTTCTGGAAAAAAAAGGGAAAAGCCATATATAGCCAGATATATTGAAGGTATATCATCTGGCAATAAAACCATCCATAGAAAATGAAAAGATAAAGAATGTATTTCTGTAAAAAGTGTTATTAATGGATATTCTAATTGACCATGTTTTAATTAATAGATGATATAACTGAAAGTTAAATTCTAACTTACTATACATCTTCTTAGCTAACGTCGGTGTTTAGACCCTGTTGCCTTACTTCATTATTTAAAGGAAATGTTACAAATCTTGCCTTCCCCTCCCCCTACCAAAATAATATTAATACATGGAGTCAGTAGGGGATATACGTAGCAAAGAAGTGAGAACACATAACATGAAAAATGATTTTTCTTACTGTATGTCTAATAGAGACCAAAGCTGAAATGTGTTTACTATTCATAGTTTTCAGGCATGTGACTGGTGCGGAAGCCTGGAGGGCAAACAGAGCTTTGGAGAGTGTTGGCCATCATTGTACACTCTATGGACCTGCAGCACAGGCTCGTTAATTTCCCATCTCTTCCAAAAAGAGGCACGCTAACAGCACCTGACAACCGCAGAAAAAACTAGAGACCCTGCATCAATCAGTAGTATTTGCCAGAACTTGACTTCGGTGATGTTTATATAGATTTAAGAATGCTTTTCCTTAAACTGCCACCAGGACAGAAGCCTACACAAAAAGCAAGTTAACATTAGCTAACCATATTGTCAGGATAACCGTCAGCGGTCACTTTCAGTCGTGTGAGTTAAAAAGGCAGTCAAATTTAGCTGACGTTTGCAGGATCAGGAGAAGTCTTTAATCCACGATGCTGCCTCTCTTTGGTTTTCTTTCTCAGATGGGATTCTTTAAACGTACCACATGTGCTTGTCCCCTCGTCGGGTTATGCATCCAGTTAACAACAACTGTCTATCTTTTGAAATAAAAAATGGAATTTAACTGGTTAAACACATCGGTGGTAACTGACATCGGCAACTTCTCCATCACATGCAGCAGTAGGAAACCTTTTCTTGTCGATCTGGAGGACAGTTCCATACGTGTGTGATGTCAAACTATGATCTGGCCTACATGTACTGTATGTGGCAACCAGCTCTTTAGCCAGACCGACTCTACAGTAGTGTAGGCAGAATATACTGAACGTAACATCCTGCTTCAGGCTGCTGAGTTTCCATCCTGACATTATGTTATAGGCTTATCTAACTGCGTCCTGGCTGTTTTCTTATCTTCCCCAGCTTGGAGTAAGAAGCGTATTATAGGGTAAATGGGTGTATTTCCTAATGTATTTGTTCTATATGGGCACATTTTTTTTTACTCCCTAGCATTTCTGCTAAGCTGGACCGTTTTAGTTTGCTGTTCTAGAAATGAGTATTCTGCTTTTCACATCTTCTTTCTCTTCTTCTTCTCTCTCAGGGCCTCTTTTAGCTTCTTCATCCTTTCTGTCACATCCTCTGGTCCTTTCACCTCCCCTCTTTTCTGATGCTGCTCTTTTCATCGCTTGCTTCTTTTCACCTTCTTAATCCTCCATACCTGTTCTTTATCTCTTGGCCTGCCTTTCTCAACCCCCACTTCCTCATCTCTCCTTTCTCTTCATCTTCACCTTTCATCCCCCCCCCCCTCCTCTTCTCCTACTCAGTCCAGCAAAAAAAAACAAAAAAAAACAAAACCCTCAGAATAAAGTTAAGTGCCATCAAAGGCATGTCAAACCAGTAAGAGGCAGAAAACACCAAACAGCCCTCCCATAAATAAATTCAGTAGAAAAACCAAATAACCCATCTCTCTCTCTCTCAGTGACTTTGCTGACTTGGCACACATGCATTCATGATTGCCTTTGTCAGTGTCTCAGTGCGCACACTATGAGCATGCATGCATTTGCATAATTCAGAGATTTATTATGGTGCAAATAATATGAGTGTGAGGGTGAGAGCAATGCACTCCTCTCCTCTTCCTCTACATCTTTTCAGCAGTGCAGTGATACATTATGCACAGTTCTGCATCTTTAAAATAATCTTCTCTGTGCCAGATCCCTGCAGCGTGTGAGCTTTGACTGTGGTGATAATAGCTAATAGCTCCTTTCTTTTTGAACTTATTCTGAATGAATGATAATATGCTATTTTTATACTTCAGTTCTAATTAATAACATTATTTTTAGGGTATGAAAACAATAAGTTGGCTGTAAAGTTCCATTTGTAACAGGCTGTGTTAAAATCTAAGTTTACCACATGAGCTGTAAAGTATGATAACACATGGGAAGCACTGACACAAGACAAATATTGTGGAAGACATGGCCCTTGTCCTTTCACGATGCATCTTACTTTGTGCTTTTAAAATCAGATATATGGAAAATTGAATCACAATTTACAATTTACATAACCAATGGTCTCAAAAAACTTGAGCGGCGGCCATTAGGCGTTTAGTTTAGTTTAGTTCACAGCGGATCAAGTGACTGTGTGTTGTATGAAATGGGTCCCTGATCGTCACAACAAAACAACGTGTCTGCTCCGCATTTTTCCTCGACAAAACTAAAAGTTGAAGCATCTTATAGTGTCTATTGTTTATGGACCAAAACTTTACTGTCACTGGTCTCATTAACCATTTCAAGAATGTGATGGCCTCTAGATTAGGAGAGGACTGTAGGGCCGTCTGCTCTACCAACTGAGCTGCAGAACGCCATGAAGTGAGGTTTTGAGCATCTAAAGAGCTGCAGTGGGTGGGGACCAAAACAGATTTTAATGGAGAGTAAAAATCAGACTTAAGGTGGCATCAATGTCTACATAAGATAAATATTTACAACAAAATTGAAGGTAATCAAATAAAAACATGGTCCTTACAGCTTGTTTCATTGCCCGCTAGTGGCCAAAATAAACACATGAATCTGAGTTTAAACCATTTGATTAAGCACTTATTCAAAGTAAACATCATTCACATGAAGTACCCAAATATTTGTACTTGCACGTTGTGAGGAGGTTTAATTACAGATGAGCCACAGTGTTTGAACAGCTCTTCTTTTGTTTACTCAATCCAACTTCTTTATTGTATTAACTGGATTCCATTAAAATCACAGCGTTGATGGGCATCAGTGTGACTAGGAAGACTTCTAATACAAATATGGAGATGGAGCAATCATCGCAAATGAGTAATCTATGTGTGCGGTTAAATGATTGGAAGCAGTTTTAAGTTATTGTAAATAATCCTTGAAGAAAGGCAGAAGCAGTTTTCTGCCTTCTCGAACACGAGTTGATCAGAGTGTTTACTTTATAGTGAAACATCATCAGAGCTCGTTTGAAATATTGTTCTTCCATGTTGCGTCTCTCTCTGTTCATTTCCCTTCACACTCGCTCTGAGAAAGTCTCTGCGAGGGCGGGTTTTGTCTCCGTCTCGTCATCTGTCAATACCAAACCTTGCATGGTGATTAAACACTCTTCCAAGTTTATTGTTCACAAAGAGAACACACACAGAGATGCAAGAGGAAAAAACAACAACTTATTATTCCACACATAAGCATGAATGAATACACTCACACATTTTTAAATATATAAAGCTCAGGGTTGTTGTTTCTCAAGTGTTCGGGTGCACTCACACAATCACGCACATGGTGGTGGAGGGGGGTTAATTGTGCTTAAGCACAGTACGGGACAACTTTGCGAGTGTGAGTGTGCCCTAAGTTTGGTTTCAGAGCGGTATTGCGAGCAAAACATCCAGCCTGCGACCTTGTGTGTGTGTGTGTGTGTGTTTGTGTTTGCATGTGTGTGTTGTAATGAACTTTTTAGAAACCAATCAACCTTCATTCTTCTTCTGAATTTCTTCTAGGCTACTGTGACGGCCTCAGGCTATGTGCGGTCTCCCTCTTTTGTCACATCCTGTTGAGCCAGGTTGTGACACTACACTGAATAGTGTGTCCTTGACAAAAAGAAAAAAAAAACTGCAGCCGGAGCACACAAACGCTCCAACAACAGAACAGTGCAGTCATTATTTTCCACCGCTGTGACAGGCAGTAGGCAGTGAGATAGCATGACAGCATTGTGTGAATGTTATGTAAGAGACGGGACACGTAGGACACAGGGGAGCTGCAGGATGGAAAGCTTCAGCGTCCCCTCCTCCCCTGTGATGTATATAATCCAGAGACGACACATTTGACAGCCACCTCCACAGAATCACAGCAGGTGGGTGGCTGCTGTGAAATCCCCCCACTGTGCAGGACCCTTTGAGCATTTTTGACTTTTTTTTGAGGGGAAGCTAGTCAAATCCATGGGAGAAGTGGGATAACAAAAAATGGAGACAAAATAAGATGATTGATCCAAGATGAAAAAAAAAAAAAAAAAAACGCCTCTAAATTTGGGATCTTTTTTGAGCCTTGTGGGTCTCTCCTGACAAACAGTGAATCAAACAAGATCTTTGCACCTTAAAAAAATACTTAAAAAGTAAGACAAAAACCCAAACAAATTCAAGCCACAAAGCAACTTCATGATGCTTTCACCTGTGAATTTCAAACTCTTAACAGATAAGTTCAAATCCACATCAAGACCCCTTAAAAATCATCCTTTTAATCTTGTTAAACTCCACACTAGAGCAGCTTTAAAAAGATGTATGACACAATGTCTTCATGCAACATCTCCTTGAACAGATTCTGCATTTAAATAACAAACTTTCTGGTGTCGGAAAAGTTCTCATATTCGTTTTTTTAGTCGGATACGTCCATATGCATTTCTGCACTGGTTGGTAGTGAGGAGGAAAACGGTCCATGCAGGCAGTAAGGCAAGTTAACAAGTCAAAACAACATTATATTGTACAGTTTCATAATATTGAGTGTTATTCAAACAAGACACTGTTGATTTGTCATCAGTCATTTAGGAATAAAAGGCTCTATGTTAAAACATCGTCATGGAGTCACGTGCCTGTAGTCACAAACATTTTGAGAGTACTCCCACAGAGCTCATAATTCAGCTGAAAACATTCTAGCAAGGAGTCTTAGTTTAGAAACATTCTTCAACAGGAACTCTGGGGCGGAAACTTTTATCGTAGTTAGGAGGCGTGGTTGACCCCGTTGCTAGGTATCACCAAGCGGCAACCTCTTGGGTTGGAACATTAAGCCAATGCGGAAGTGCAAAAACCTGCAGTTTGTCGAGTGTCCACTTGAGGCTGGCTGCAGGAGCCTCGGAAGTCACATACACACCCCATTCAAAAAAGTTAGTTTTTACAGTAGAAATGTACATGTTTACAGCCTGATACAAAAAACAAAATAGGTCTGATTAGTTACTGTCCTCATGGTCACACACTGTACGGGGTTGAATTTTTTAACAATGCTTTAGTTTTGGTTTTATGAACGATATGTGTTATCCATAGTTAGACGATTAGCTGACCTAATTGACAGGTAGGCACGGTGTAACGGTTTGTCAAGAGGCTTAAAAACCCACCTCAGCTCTAAGCCTGTCGTTAGGTTGACTGAAAGTTAGGCTGAAGCAGCATTTCCATCATGGCAGCTGCTGCGGGATGAGCCTCTGGAGCCCAACCTGGCCTAGATGGTTGGCGTCATTAAGGCTTTGTCCTTTAATATTTACAGTCTATGGGTATGACACATTCTTTCAAAAGCTGTGATTGGTTGGTCCAAAAGAGAAAAAAAAGTATGCTCAAAAAGCTCTCTTAGTCATAATTGGCATAGAAGGACCGGGAAATTGATGGGCCGAATCACAGAATCAGACATTGTCAACGCTTTAATGTAATGACTATCTCTGAGTTGATTGCATTGTAAGCTGCTGTTTTAAAGTATAGCCTGAGGCGCTGGTTTAGCTCAGTCGGTTCGATCAGGCACCCCATGAACAGAGGCTCTGGCACACTAGTCACAGGTTCAACTCTCAATCCTGACCATGTTTGGTGGGCGTCATATCCCACTCTCACTTCCCACATTTCCTGCTGTGTTCAAATAAAGGCAAAAAGATCAAAAATAGCCACAAACAACTGTATAGCCTAAAAAATGTTTGAAAACACATTCCCATTTGCACATTAGCCTCTTCACATGCTGATAGTTAAATGTATTTACTCACATTTATTAACTAGGCGTTGCATTGGGTGGGAGATGTAAGCACATCTGTAATGAGATCTACCACGAGAGCAGATATATTTCATAGAAAGGGGTAAAACACGGGTTCAAGAAAAAGTATAAATTTGTTTTTACTTGATACAATTTATTTGATTTGTCTGCATGTACACCTTTAAAAAACACCTCCCCTGTCCCCTTGTTAAGATTTACAGATGTTGATGTGTTTCATGTTTTATCAATCTGTTTATTGTGAAGCTCTTTGTGATGCCTGGCCTTAAAGGTGTTACATAAAAAAGACTCAAGCTTGCACAGTGTCAGGAAATCTGAAATCTGAAATCTGAAATCTGAAATCTGAAATCTGAAATCTGAAATCTGGAAATTTAACTGTTTTGCCAATATCCGACAAAGACTGCAACATCCTGGATTAACACATTACAGTGAAAAGGTGAAAGGTGAATTCCCCCACTGACAGAGAATAATGTGCGGTTAATGCGGTTGGGGATCGTTTCAAACTCGCATGTATACACCTCAATCACACCCGTACTGGCCCAGGCGTTCTGCACATGCGCCACAGTTCCCGTCCTGGGCCTTGACCAGGAAGTGGAACATCAAAAAAACACATAGAAGGAAGCCAGCAGACATCAAATGGCGAGTGCAAGAGCGAGAACTATGCATTTCTACATGGAGAGAAGATGCTGTTTATGTTGTGCCAGATGAAGGAACATGGATGGAAAGGCATTTGGTGGTTGTTTGTTATGTGACACAATAAGTCAACCGGACAAAGGTCCAATAGTAGCAAGCTGAAAGAGGCATCTCGCCACCTACAACAGCGGAGTCGGAAACACTTCTATACATAAATTGTTTCTCTCTCGGTGCATGAATACTGGGACAAGGACAGTAGTCCCGGTAATTGGCCTAATTAAGCTAGAACCGTAGGTCAACATAAACTGTGCACACAAAGCGTACACTGAATGTAAGCACAGCAGTTTATCTTCGATCTGTTCCTTAAAAGACACAATCCTCAACCCAAACCATTGCATGCTCACATTTTCCGGAAATATGAAGGTGAACAAGATGACGTGTGGTTATTTCCTGCTTTGCTGCTTTCTTGCATGTTTATGTCCTGCACTAGCAGCTGCTGACGGAGGCTGTTCTCTCCGGCCAAAACTCCTGCTCGATGCTTCATTTCTCTTCGCCTCACGCCCTTCATGTTCCTTTCCCCCTCCACTTTATTCCCTGTACTTGCTTCTTATTTTCTTGCTGAGCATCCTCCACATCTCTAAAACTACCTCACCATGTTTTTATCCGGTGCACCCTTTATTATTTGTGCCCTTTGGTGCCATTTTACACAGAGGGTGTAGAAGAAGGAAGGCAGCTGAATGTATTCAATTCAAAAACCTCAAACAGGATCAAACCCTTACTATGAAGGTCACACACAGTACAAGTACACATATCAGAAGACTAGATAAGTCACATACAGCACAGCTCCAGCTACATTTTAAGTAGTGTTTACACCTCTGAAATATTCCACAGTTGCACATTCGTAGTGTTCTCAAAGACCAGGTTTAGATTTAGATGAAATACAATACATATAAATAGAAGTTCATTGTGTCAAAAAGGTTCAAGTTCAGGGACAGATCATGGTCTTAGGTTACATATGATAATATATTTGGAACTTATCTAAGGTGCCCTTCAGTTGAAGTGTTCAGTAGGGGGTCCACAACCTCCAGACCTGAGGCCCTTCAGGTTTGTAAAACTAAAAGCATGTCAGAAATCTCTTCTGGACCCAGACAAGCAGATCCTATAAGGTCCAGGGGTATAAACCTTGGAATCAATACTTCAGGTAGCCAGTGTAGGTGTCTGGCTTTATATGACCAACTTTTCAATTTCTTGGCTCCAGGATGCTGTCCGCCGCATTTCCAATAAACAGGAGCTGGTGAAAAGCTTTTATAGGGCACAGATGTGTCCTCAGTGTCTGACTGGGATAGAGAGCTTTGTATTTCTGAAGAATTCCTGAGAGGTTTGAGGGTTAGTTTGGTGATGCGGCTGATAAGCGAATCAAAATTCAGGTCAGCATCAGCTAAAAGTCCTTGAGTTCTGAATTGGTCTATGGTGCTGGGGATTGGGAAGCGTTGGTTTGTAGCCTTTGCACTTTGCACTAATATTTCAGAACAACAGTGAAGCAGAGGAGCACCACCTTCATGCTTCAGCCATCTACACACACCCTTTTCTATTTTTTTTTTTACAATAATTTCCAACTAAAGACAGGTTTGACAATCATTATCAACCTTTTTTGAAGTTTGTAGAGTTAGAAATGCTCATGGTAACCATTCATTTGAATAACCTAAAAATGTGTGTCTGCAGATTCCATCATCTTCACATTCACATTGATTCTACTCCAACATTTAGGAGGTCCTCTCTACTGTGTCTCATCATTTTATTTTCTGTGACGATCACATTTGAAACATTATGTCATCAAAGAACTACGTGCTATGTCTCTTTGCTTCTTCTTGCCAGGTCTTGTGGACGCTTGGTATTTGTCCAACGTTTAGAATACAGAGACTTTAATGATGGATATGACTCACTTGGTGAAGCTTGCTAGAGTGTGTGACTGTCTGGGTGCGGCAAATGCCTCTGATCCAGTACTTTAACCTTATTAAATACTGGACTTTTAAAGGAAGAAAATACATGAATTTGCCTTTTCAGTCTGTTTACAGAAAGTGCTGTTGTATAAGTCAAATGAACCATATGTACAAATTCAGTGTAAGAATTTAACTTTAGGTACAATTTAATTTAGTCAAGGAGTGCAAAATGTATCATCCAATCAGTTTGATTTTTGAGGAACTTATATCAACGAATGGAGGACAATTGTGTACGAAATCTGTATTCTTGCATACTTCAAAGACAAAAGTGATAACAGCTGTTCTCAGAAGCCACGCTCAAGTGGAGAACAGGCCTTCTGTTATAAAGCGAGGCCAGGTAGTACCAACTGAAATTATAACACACTCACATTTGTACAAATGATACTAAGAGGCATTCATAGTAGTGTGACAGAAAGTAAGATTCTCACACGTGCAGGCGGGGGCAAAGTAGGGATCAAGTCAGTTTGTGAGGTGGAAAATTAAGTTCTAATATGATACCAAGTCAAGTAAGAGCAAGGATCACTATTACCAGTGTTTTTTATTATCACAGGGGCTGATCTGTTGTCCTATTTGATGCTTTATTAAAAGGCTTATGGTGCATTTTTGTTACTACTGAGTGTGATGGAGAACCTTGGGGTTTTCTTTTTTACCTCAATTTAATTAAAAGGTTTATTGATCTTAAACTTTCGCAAGTTTAAGATCAATATTTTTTTGATCGCAAACTCAAAAAAGTGTTGGTGTGTACATTCCTTCATATAGTGATGCTATCATGGCCAACGTGAATGCACAAAGCTGCAGGAGACAATCGAATAGTGCAATAAAATTGTATATTCATGTACCAATTCTCTTCTTATGATCCCTTCTCAATATCTGTACTACAGATGGAATAAAGTGCTGGAATGATTCTCAGTATGGACCCGCCTAATGCAAGCTTATTGGTGAGTATGCATTTCTCTGTTTGAATAAGGCCCTTGTCAAAGTAGTTGAAGAAATGAAAAGAGAAACTAACTTGATGAAACTTAGAAAACGATGAGCCCCCAGGCCCATTAAAGGACAGAAAGAGCGTTAATTAAAGGAAAACAAGCAAATAAAGATTAAACTTGATATTTAAAGTACATGACAGTGTTTGCAGGCCGGACCCAAGGGTGGAGACTGTTCCACAACCCGGAAGTGTGATTGAACTTATCAAGGCATGGCACGCTCAGAATATCGTGACTCTTACAGCATTTTCAAGCCTTCACAGAAACACATGCTATCCTCGCTCTGCGCTGGCTATGGGAGTACATGACTCCTGCCGAGGCTCTGATGAAAACCACGGCTGGGCAGGAGGGGAAGAGGACCAGGAAGAAAGCCAGAAGCACTGAGAGGTGGAGTCTGTCATGGAATCCTTTGGGACAGGTACGGTCTTTGCCCGAGGCTATCACTCCATGTTCTGAGTGGGTGAGAGTAAAAACCCTTCCTCTCGCAGTAACACCAATCTTTTTGTTTTAACAGGAGTGGGAGGGGGGGGAAGTTGCACTGGCAGCTGTGGAAGTGGCATGTGTCCTCCCCGCCACAGGAACGGGCCACACTGAGCGGCACAGACAGCTAGCTCCCTCGGGCCGGCCTTACACTAGCAGGACCCATTTCAGGCAGTGGCGCGGTCTGTGGCATCGACCAGCATAAAAAAGGAAAGTGCTGGAGGCAAGCGAGAGTGGGGAGATGAGAAAGCAGACGTGGAGAGTTAGAGGGGCAGAGGAGAGGAGGAATAGAAGAAGAGAGAGGAGTGGGTAAAGAGCAGTTTAGTCATTTGGTTGATTTCTTACAGAGCGAGCAGATGGAGGGTCAGTGTCGCACTCAAGGACACCCCGACTGGACGCCAACTGATTGGCACATCGGCTGCTTGCAGAGTTCAAACCTGTGAACTTTGGTACCTTCTCAGTGCAGAGAAAAACATCACACTCTCTCATCTATACTGCTGTTCTTTTATATTTCCATCTCTACAAACAAAACAAAAAAAAGGGTATAAGTAGCAGAGAGTGAATGTTTGTCAAAGCTTGTAGAATGTCAGCAATTTGCATTTCTTCCACAAATAATGTGTGCATTTTCAGTCCTGCTGCTGTTGGATACACACCCGGTATCAGCACATTCTCAAGAATGGGAATTGGAAATGAAAAAATGGTATCGGGCCATCTCTAGCTAACGCCAGCATACTGACTTACTCTGGATGACATTTTTGCTGTCAATCAATCAATCAATCAATTTTTATTTGTATAGCGTCAACTCATAACAAGTGTTATCTCGAGACACTTTACAAGAAGCAGGTAAAATACCTTACTCTTTGTCTGTTAACATTACAAAAGAGCAGGTAAAAAGACCTTACTTATTGTTATATTACAAAGATCCGGCCTATCCATCATGAGCACTTTAGCAAAGCAGCAAAAGTTACAGTGGTAAGAAAAAACTGCCTTATTAAAAGGCAGAAATCTTCGGCCGGATCCCCGGCTCATGACGAAACAGTCTTCACAGGCCTAGACTGCGCCGGGCTTGGAAAGGGATAGGGGGATAGATGGGATAAGATGCAGGAAGAGGGATAGAGAGCAAGGGGGTGGGGGGTGGGGGGAGGTAGACCGTCCATCAACAATCCGGTGGGTGTGTGTGTGTGTGTGGGGGGGGGGGTTGTTCTGGCAGGCCATCAACCAACGATCCGGTGGGGAGGGGGTCATCTGACGTAGGATGAAAAGTTGAGGAGTCCCCAACTCTTCATTAGTTCTTGTAGACATTGCTTCCAGGATTTCAGAAAGACCAATGACTTCTACTTGTGTTGTTTTTTTGTACGCAACCAAATAACTGAACACAAAAATTTAACAGCACTACTCAAAATCAAACAGACAGCAGAACGCTTCAGATACGAGAGATCTTGTCCTGCACACAGAGATTGTGCATAGAATTAAAGAGATTTTCATAAAGAAAGATTTTACAGAAGGGAAGTGAGTGGTCGACTTATTAACTGACTTTGACAGCCTCAGCTACATCTACACAGAGCCCAGTGCACACACACCCCCCCCCCCCCCCCCCCCAACAGCTCGGTTTTCAAGGGCATATATCCTTTTGATTGCTCCGTGAAAAGCTTAAAAACAAGCCAGCCCTGACATGTGAAGGTGGAGGGAGAGAGGGAGGGAGTGTGAGCCTCAGAGAGAAGCAAGACAAACACTTTATGCCAAGCTTTTTATCTGTTTATGTCAGGAAAACAACTTCAGTCAGGCAATTCAAACAGGAATATAAACATCTCCTGATGAATGGACAAACTGGCAAACCATTGATTTAACCCTAACCCTAACCCTAACCATTGATTTAACCCTAACCCCTAACCCCTAACCCTAAACCCCCTCTGTGATTGTCTGTGTTGCTGTTTATTCAGTTTAGTCTGATTGTTGGTTGTGTCATTTGTCTGATGTGGTCTTTGTTTCCGATGTGCCGCAGAACAGGAACCTGCTGTAAACCAGTTTTCACTGAGTCAGGCCCGATTGACGTTTGTAATGTTACTTTTAATCCTTCATGTATAATAAATGAAAAGAAGCTTTGTTCTGTTATTTTTCTACAAATATTTTTTTCATTAAATAACTAAGAGACCAACTTTTGCTATAAACAACAAAGAGAGGGTAACAGAGAGGGAAAAGAACAGTACAATAATATAACCCTGCAGTTTTAGTTACTAGTTCATCCTTTTTCTATCATCCTGTACCTGAATTTGATGCCAAACCCTGCTAACATATCTACTTCTATGTTTTATCCTTGAATCTCTTCAGTTTGATCGACAGCTGCAAACAAAAACACAAGACATAGATACAACGATTTAGAAAACTAATAAAGTGTGAGGGTTAAAACTGTAAGTTCTATGGAAAAATCTCAATTTATCCTTGCATTCAAAACGGACATTTGTCACCCCTTCGAGGCGAATTCTTAAAAAAATAATGGTGAACTGATAACTTGCACATCCAGACGGCATGGAGGCACATTGCCACCTTATATGGCACCTTATACCTTGTCATCATTTGCACGTGGGCCTACAGCCTTCTCCTACATGCTACTCCGCCTGTAGTCGGCTCAATCTTAGAATGGAGGCCTGCAGTGACCCAGATTCATGCTGAAAAAACTTTAAAACTGCTGCTCCATTTGAGGTTAGAGACCTATCAGTACCCTGAGTGAACTAAAGCACAAGCTCTTCCTCATATAATGTATAGTCTAATGCATAAGATATTAAATGCCTTGTCTCCATTACTGCCCGTTTAAAAGCAGCAATATTAATGCAAAGGATGCTACCTTAAGCTATCTCACTTTAACTGTAATGACAATAACAGCCTAAGTAAGGCTGTAGCTGCAAAACTATGAACTGACATGTTTACAGTACACTAGATTTCCCCATGTCAAAGAAAATATTTCAGTGGTTTTATCCAAGCGGCCACCTCCAGTCTTGAAAATGAAGCCAATGCGGAAGTGAAAAAAATCCTGCAGTTCACCGAGTGTCCGCTTGAGGCTGGCTACAGGAACACCGGAAGTCACATACACACAACAGGCTAAAAAAAAGCAGTTTTTACAACATAAATTAACATGTTTACAGCCTGGTTGAAAAAACCACATAGGTCTGATTAGTTACAGGGACAGTGTACAGCACCTTGTTCAAAAACACTATATTGTATATTGTACATATCTAAGTTAAGCTTGAACAACATTAAACTGTAAATAGTCTGTTGGCTGTATAGACAGAGTGCACGAGCGTTCATTTTGATGGCAAAATGTTTGAGCGATTTACAGTTTTTCCTTTAAAAACGTGGACTTTAATCATCGCCCCGCATGTCAGCTCGCATTCCATAAAAGCTGAAGAAGCTTCGGTTGGAGTGCAGAAAATATCCCGAGGGAAATCTTCAGCATCTAATGGCCGACTGCAGCTATTCTCCAATAAAAAAAAAAGAAGTTAGAGGTTGAGCTTTATCTGTCATCCTCTGACACATAATTGAGCACAAACACACTCCGTAACACACATACACTGAACATGGTTATCCAGTTAACTACACATAGATCTCTTTTATCACCTCCTGCAATCTCCTGAACAATGCTGACCGACACAGTTCACTCTCAAAAACAGCAACTTTGGAAAAAAAGCTCCGTTTTTTTATCCTCGTGATGCTGTTACGCTGAAAGAAGAACGAAAAGCTTAAGAGAGTGAGACGGAAAGAGGCACAGACAGACAAACAAATAAAAGAGACTGAATAAAGATGGAGGTCTGTCATGTCCTGCTGTGTGTGTTTTTAATTACAAATCAATCCAGATTCTTCAAAGGCAAGTGTGACTGAATTTAAAATGTCTTTTCAAGCTTATTCAACAAATAAGCAACCGGCAGCATCTCCAGTTATGATAATCTAACCAGACTGGAACACCTAGTATTATTATTATTATTAGCAGTAGGAATCAAAAAAATGATAGTGTATTATAAAGAATACTGAAGGGAAACAGATCAGTTTCAGTACAATACATGAACATTGTTAGCTGTGATTGAAGCGCAACGCAAAGCTGGTCCCATTAGTCCTTGATAGCTCATTCATTAATCAGTTAGATCAGCAATTCACCCGGCAAATCAACACTTTCCAGTCCAAACAACTGTCTGAGTCTGAGGCTGAAAATGAAAGACAAAACGGTGGAAGCAGTTGAAGATAATCAGGCAGGTAGAAGTCACGCGCCTGTCTTCCTCTCAAATGGAGAGGAACTCCACATTCGACTTCAGTTCACTTCCACACCAACATTCCTGGTGAACTTGAGCGTGTCATTAAGCTCTGAGTGAAGTGCTTCAAAAGGTTCATTTATTTGCTAATTACTCTGATTCTCTGAAGAAAAAAAAAAGTCCCGTTCATCACTCCCTCAGCGGAACTTTCATTCAGAGACTTGATTTCAGCACATTTGATGCAACAGTCTCCATTTGAGGCTGAAATGATGTGAATATCTCTGCGCACGTCAATGGGATGGACTGTGTTGCAGTTGGTGTTCTGACAAACAACTTTTTTCCAGACTGAGTGGAAAGCAAAATGGTCCATGATAGACCACTTTCCTGTGAATTCATGTTGGCCGTACTTCAAATAAAATGCTAAAAACTCTATCTGGGGGAATAAACAAAGCAAATGTCCAATTACCTGTTGTAGATGTCGTCGTCCTCTCCTCCCCAGCCCCAGTACTCGTTGGGGAAGCCGTTGATTTTCAGAAACTGTTTTTTACTGAGGCCTGACACTCCTCCAAAGTAGCCTGCGTACGGCAGCCTGCAGGTGAAGATAGACGACGCAATAAGGTTAGAAAAGGGAAAGAGAAACGGTGAGAGGGGGAAGGAGTTCAGAGGACGCAGAACGATGTTTGTCTTGACGTGATCATTTCTCCGCTCTGTGCTGCCACTGACAAGAAGTGCCAAAGTGTTTTGTGTTGTTTTTACATGACAATGACGATAAAGATCAAATAACTTTGAGATGTATACCATTACAAATGAACTTAGTTTTACCTCAACACACAAAAAAAACAAATACAGACAGTATATTGGTGCCATTAACTCTCTGCTGCTTTTTACCTTTTCTGTCAAAAATAATAAACCTCAGAGTATTTTCTGTATTTCTTTTTGCCGCTAAAGAGGAAATCACTGTCAGTGTGTGATCCACGCACAAAGAGCCGTATTTAACTTTCAACAGCCTCATTTGTCAAGCCAAAGAGAAACTAAAGGAGACGACAGTTTAATAGCAAAGCGAGCAAACAAACAGGAAGAAACAATCCTTCTAATCGCTGCATCTCGTTTCTTTTTGAAAGTTACTAGGAGTGATAATCAATAATTAATCATAAAGTCAATTAATTTGCTGAAACCCTTTCAAGGATGTTCAGGTCACTTTTTCAAGCTTATTGCAGAATAATTGTGCGCTTGTCTACATCTGTGTTTAGCTATAGGTAAGTCTTAGTTCATGACATAACATACACATGCTCTACTACGATCGCACCTCATAATAATACCATCAAAATGGAACATTGACAAATGCAATAGCTTAATCAAAGAGCTGCGAGTATTCAATAAATCAAACGTGTGACTGATCAGCATTATGATGAAGAAGAGAAAGGATGCAGAGATGACATGGCTCTCTACATACAAGAAGCCATGTTTGTTTGTTAGGTAGATATAGGCTTGAATAAATTTCATCTTAATATCAGGATTTTTAAGAATCATTCTCAACAATTATGTTTTATCCAGATTTAATTATGAATGAAAATAATAACAATATGAATTCTTTGCATTTTACATCCCTAACAGCCTCACACTCAAATAATGATGTCAGTGTGTGTTAATTGAAAATGTATCATGAACAGCAGCTTCTCGCCGTGCGATACTGCGATGCGTTATCTTGTGTTTATTTTTTCACATTAAAGAGACGACAGAATCTACATCAGAATGAAAACCTGAAGTGTTTTTTACGATCAGATCTCGTCCTAATGTGTCGAGGGAATGATGCAGTTCAAATGGATAAACACATGGTTGGTTATAAACAATAACAATGAGCCATTTCCATACATAATCCACTCAGTACAAATGGATTGGCCTGCTGTACAGTGAGGCTTAAGTGCTGCGTAGACAGTAGTAGACCTCTGATGCTGTTTAAGCAGCTGAACAAGCATTGGCTGCGTGTGACCTCATTACCTTGTTAGCTTGAGAATATCTAGGACACGTTTTTTTGCACATTTCAGTAGTAATGTTGGATACAAATAGAGTTCATTTGATGCAGTAATGACCATGAACATTGACAAACAACACCAGAGAAAGGGAAACTAAAGCAATATGGAGGTAAAGAAGGTGAACCTGAGATTCAGAGAAGACAAACAATAAGGAACATTTTACAATGAGGCAAATTCAAATGTAGCCTCTATAGATGGACAATCAGCCAGAATTAGATAATAAAATGATTATTATGGGCCTGTATCCTGCTCATGACAGCACACCCTGTCTGTAATCGTGTGTGTTTGACTTTGTGTGTGCAGAAGGGCGGACAGTTGTATAATTTTTCCTCAAAAGTCGAGAGACCAGCTGAGTGGTACAGAGGTCAAGCGTCTGGAGTCTCACCAGAGGCTGACGCATGTGTGGACATGTGTGTGTGTGCATGTGTGTGTGTCTACATGTGAGTAAATATATTCTGTACAGCAAGTACTGTCAAATATTTGACAGTACGCTTTTGGAGGATGACAAGCAGAAACCAATCAAGTTTTTCTCCCAGCAATACATTTAGGATACAGTGTGCGTGTGTGTGTGTGTGTGTGTGTGTGTGTGTGTGTGTGTGTGTGTGTCTGGGTCAGACTTAACCTAATTTTAAGGGATGCATCGAATTAAAAACCCAGTTAATTGAGAACGGCATGTTAAATTTAAGAAAAAAAGTAGTGATCAAAAATGGAAGAAAAGCTGTTTATATGGTTGTAGGTGGCTAAGAAAATAAGTTGTAATAATATATTATATCCTAAAAACATCACTTTCCTTAAGTAGCAGCTCTTTACCACTCTTGTTTCCATAAACTTGATATCTGTCTGATTCACTTATATGGAAACGTGTGATTATTATGAAAACAATGATACTTCATTTGTGAAACAAAGAATCTCTAGGCTCTTTGGTCTGTGGTGTTGTCGCTGGGAAGAAACATTTTTACATAAAATGTCCTTGTTAAACTATCACATTGTAGTTGAATGTATTTGTGGCAGCGTACAGAAACGTCATAAAGACTTATAAAGGCCTCCCTCTCCTTTTTCATTGTCACACAGTTATCTTGTACTGACTTGATAACCTCACAAACTGGCTGTTTTTAATCCCCGTCGACTCACTCATAAAGTCACTGTGTTGTCACATGGCCAATATGATTGAGCATAAAAAAAACTTCCCTCTGTAACTATTATAAATGGGCTGCAGCACACACACACATGCACACATACATACACAGCCTCAGAGTGCACATACTTGTACCATCAAAATCCTGTATGATATAATGTTGATACAATTTCAAACATTGCAAAAGGTCCTTTAAGAGGCCGTAAGAAAATGTTATTGAATGAGCCGTGTTGTGAAATGGGCTTCAGGGTGACCTCTTCTGCTCAGAGAGCTGCTTTAGGTGCCGTGAGGTGTTAAGGTAATGGAATAGCACTTAATATGGCCTGACTTTCAACTGCAATATTTCCAACATTCATCAAAGCTTTAGAGCTTTTTTTTTTATTTTTAGCTGAGTCGTTTAACATGACTCAGCTAAAAATGCTCAATTTACCCTCTGATGCGATTCAACAACATGCCACAAGCACACTTTATGAAATAACAAAAAAGACACGCACATTGCTCAGTGGGTGCTGGATCCCAAAAAAAAAAAAAGGTGCATAGGTAAGGAAAGCAAAACGAGATCCGCACACCAAGAAAGTCTGGAAACGTCACTTAATAAATCCTTAAAGCACACTTTGTATCATCATGTTGTCGTTGTTTCTTTCTTGTTTGCTCACTTTACTGCAGAACTAAAACAGCAGGGGAGGGTCAAAGAAAACTTGCTGACTCAGACAGCTTTGACCTTTGGGAAACAATTGACTCCAAAGATCAGATTTTTACATCAGCAATTAACTGCAATCAATTCTGTGTCCTTCCAGTCAATCAAACCACATGGCTTTACTTTTACCCCCTTTTCTATTAAATTCTAACAGCAAAAAAAAAAAAAAAAAAAAACCTCAGGTGAAAGTCTTAACTGATTCACTGCTATTAAGACATTTTAGCAGTCCCGCTCACTTTTGCCAGATAGCATTAGCTTATTGAGCTCTATATCAGGGACCTGCTGAAGCCCCTGAGGTGTTTTCAGCTGGATAAATCTTGTGGACTGACAGCTCTTGGATGAGTGGGTCACATTCTCTGGCCATGTTTAGTCCATTAATCAATGCTTTCAGTGCTTTTAGATAATTAAGGGCAGGTGTGGTGTCATAATGCAAAGACGCGCAAATAAAACCGGACCTAAACATTCAGTGCTAGCTCTAAACATTTCTACTACGCAGCAGCATTTTGATTAAAAGACCAGAATGGACTTTCCCTAATCAAAGAGTTTACAGACTGACACTTTGTACTGTAAATTGCAATGAGTCCCACTGCTATCATTATTATCCCAATAATAATGAACTTGTTACATTAAACTAATTTTCAGTGCCCATATCTGTACAATACCTGAGCTCTTGATATTTGTTAGAGCCGGTTGATTTTTAAATGGTTAAGTAGTTTAGCTGTTGCTTGTTTTAAACTGTGCAGTGCTTTGACCACAACTCTGAACAATAACGTTGCAGGTGTTGTAAGAAGAAACTATGGAGCTTGTTGGCATACAAAGTGGAAATACTGCTGTGTCCTCCCTCATTGCATGCGGGGTCCCTCATTGCACCTTAATACTGAGTTTTATTGAAAAAATTGGTCCATGACGGCTCCAGGTGAGGTTTTTCTCTCTGATGATGGTCTCCTTTGTAGTTTTTTCTCCCCCTTAGAAAAGTCTGAGGTACATGGTTCTTGTGAAGGCTTCTGTTTTTAGAAGTCCCTGCTTCATCATTCTGCTTCAAGCTATTGATTAGTTTGATATGCAGCAGTGAGGTTTCTCTCGTTTTCTGGCTGTATAATTATTCATTGATCATCTCTCTGTGTAAAGTAGACTTGTTTGTAAGTTCCCACATAAAACGCTGCCAGTGTACAAGAAGCGGATAAAAGTGACCCTTTGTCTCACTAAAAACATTTTTTAGCAGAAACAAAATGCAAGATTTTATGCAGAATTTGTATGATCATTTTTCATACTGTCTATCTCATGTAGCAAGTCTTAAAATTTGAGAAGCTTAAACTATATAATGTTTTGCATTTCTTGAAATTCATCAAGTGCACTGTAAGTCTTTATTCAAAGCTTTGTTGTAGACGACCATTTTTTTGGTTATCTTGAACTTCTCCTTTATGCAACACGAACAGTAATTGCAGAAGACTGCTCAGTAACCTTTGCTTCACACAAGTTGATCTAGCATGTCAAGTATTCAGACAACAATGACCAGGTTACATTTAGCAGCTCTTTTCTGAGGGGAAGTCTTCACTTGTTAGTCAAGCTCTGTCTCATAAGCTCTTTGTTTGGGACAGAAGTCTGACCAAATGGAAGTTGTGAGCTGTGACATGTTCATGCTTATTTAGCAACAGGAAATAATATTAGATTATAATGAGGGTCAAGAAAAATTTGTACTGCCAATTGTCTGTCACAACAAAGACTGTGGGTCGTTTTTGTTTTTATGCTGCAAATGGGTATTCTAATTTTACATGTATACCATTTGCAGAGTGTAATTAACTGACACTGATATAATACAGTAAAATCAGAATTTAAACAGACAGGAAGGGAAACCACTGGCAAGTACATCCTTCAAGGTGCAACTCTCCGCCAAGCCAGAGATGTCCTGATTTATGAGTTTGTGTATGGGGAAATGTGTCTGTGTACATTTTAAACTTAATTTATTTCACCATTAAGGGGGATGAATTCAGATGTACTGAATGGTATAAATAAATTTGATTATTTTTAATATTATAATCCTTAAGGCATTCAAATAGTTTCAACTGTATTGAGACTTTATAGGTTAGTACAAATAGACACTTGTCCTCTGAATTTGGGTGCTTAGCTCCCTCATAGCACTTCAATCCAGAGTGAAGATCAGAATCCCTCACCTGAAGCCAAACTTGTCCATAGCAATGGCAAAGTGTCTCGGCTGGTCGTAGCAGTGGTACAGGTTGCGGTCGTCCATTGGGATCAGGTCTACGTCGCTGAAGATGAAGCAGTCGTACTCTGCCTCCTTCAGAGCCTCCGTGTAGCCAACGTTCAACAGTTTAGCTCGGTTGAAGGTTTCCTCACCCAACTGTGAAAAAAAAAATAACACAAAATAGTTCATCAGTTCATTGTTCACACACGGACGAGAAGTGTGTCATTTGCTTGAAAGGATTTGTTTGAAAAATTGGCGTAATCTGAAAAACAAATCAGGATGTGCAATATACGACGGAGGATTAGGGCCACGTTACAAAAAATAATAATTTAAATTTCGAGATTAAAGTCGGACATTTACAAGATTAAAGTCGTAAATTTATGAGTTTAATCTCGTAAATTAACGAGTTCGAAACCAGTCTGCGCAAAAATGATGAAAGTAGAACTCTTAAAGTCTTTAAAGAATAAAATAATAAAGTCGTTATTTTAGTCTATATCAGAAGGGCAGCAGCATCCTGTTCTCAAATAACAAACATGGAGCATCTTGTCCTACAGGTTTCACTAATAAGGAAATAGGCTACTTCCTTGTGTAGTCGGTAAAAACAGTTAGTTCAAGAGAAGTTTTGACCTTGTTTATCTGTTTATCTGTAAAATGATGAACAGGACACAAACTGGTTCTGCACATGAGACACTTTAACAAGGCAGACCGATAACAGACACAAATAGTTGTGTTGGGGCTTCACTTATGCAGATATGAAACTACACATGCTTTTGGCACATCATCATCTTCACATTGTCATAAAATATCAGCACCCTGAAAAGATACTGCAAGAAACTGAAGAAAGAACCACACTGACTGGGAGGAAGTTGTCTGCAGAGGAAAATACTTTAAGAGTTCTACTTTCATCATTTTGCGAAGGCTGGTCTCGAATTTACGAGATTATTTTAATTGGACTTTAATTTGAACTTTTATTTATTCTTGTAAATTTACGAGTTTAATGTCGTAAATTTACAACTTTAATCTCAAAATAAAAATAAAATTAAAAAAATGAACGTGGCCCTAATCCTTTGTCGTAGCAATATAAGCATGTTTAATTAAAAATAATAAAAATAAGATTTTTAGAATTTTAAAACACATGACCTCTAGTTGTCATTTGTGAAGCATTGCTTGCTAGAACAAGGTATCTAAATGAAAAAGAGAAAATCATTTCTGCCAAGAACTATAAACAGGCTGTTTTGAGTAAATCTGGGTGCTGTGTGATATGGTGCAGAAACCACCGGCATTTGTAAATTATGAATGTATAGAAAGCAGATTTAAAAATGCTAAAGGCACTGTTATAATAAACAGAGAGAAAGAGTCAGACCAAGCCAAAAGAGGTCAGGTTCAGATCAAAGGTTTTTTTTTTCTGAGTTCAAAGAAAAGATTGCTTTCCTCAAACAGAAATATATCTGATTTTGAGTCTGTTGCACATTAAAGAAAAGTCCAAGTCTATTTCAATATTTTTTTTTTTTTTGTTTACTCCTATTTAAGTAGAATGGGGCTGTGTATGAAAATTTAATCAACTCAGGGTTATAATTACTGCAGAAGAAGGCAGCTAACAGCTTACATGGCTGGCTAGCTGCCTCACAGGCTACGACCTGTGTAAAAAAACAGTTATTAGTGGGGCTATTTTCTGTGTTTATGTTTGATTTGATTCGTGCAAGACAATAATTAACTTATTTTGGATTTCTACAAGAAGCTTAGCAGCTTCTGTCTCAAAAATGTTTCATAGTAATCCCTAACCGTTACCACAAATTAAGTGTTAGCATGATGATGTAGTTTATCTATAATAGATAAAAAATACCATAAAGTCCCTGTAACACAGCCAAAAAACATTTAGCCAACCATTAGTTCATCTGTTGACGTAGATTCATGCTGTATTTTAAACACTCAATGTCTGTAATTACTGCTGACTGCAGATGTTGGCTTGCTAGCTAGCCAACCAAACAGTCGGCTAATGGCCCTTAATACATTTAAACATCTCTGGCATGACGACACATCTGACTGAAGAGGATTTGATTTATTTGGATTGCATGCAAATAAGGTGATGTAGATTACAGCACATCTTAAATGATAAATACAAAATCAGATTGAAATTCACATTCTGACACTAACAACATGCTGCCTACACATAAAAAAAGAACACGTTCAAAAACACAGGTTTAAAAAAAGTGCTTTCACACAAAAGCGGAAGCAACATTAGAACAAAGCAGAAGGACCCAAACACAAAAGAACCAAAGAAACACAAAAAACAAAGACAACAAAAGAACCAAGCAGCAAAACAACCCAACCAGTGTAATTAAACCACACATCATAGGACCTGTCATAAGAACCTAGGCAACACCAGAACCCTACAGTAACAAGAGTATCTGTATCTGAGGAAGACACACATGATAACAAAGAGGAAAAGGGTTCATAACGGCCAAAATTGTTTAAAATAAGCTCCAGGCTGAAATGGAAGAGAATTTCCTTGGAGGTCAGTTTTTATCTCTTCATGCAGCATGAAATTATATGTGTGTTGACCCCAAGAGAGTCGACTGCTGCAGCGAAATGCATCTGTTTTTCTGTCCCTGCATGGCCCAGGTTCAACACTATGGCTAAGATAAATGCATTCTTGCAGAGCAGCACAGCAATGGAAGATAGCTGAAGTTAATTCATATGACAGATATAAATTCCATAATGCACAAGACACTGTACTTTACGTCCCTCTCTCTGCGGAGACTTTCTGAAACCGCTGGCTCAGGCGAAAGCCAAGTCCATGTCAAACTGCAGGGAGGTCAGCAAGAAGGAAGTGAAGCTACTGTGCAGCATGACACTCTATGGCACAGACCGTGGCAGGCCATGCTCATCATATGTTCTCTGAGAATATTCTAGTCAGAACAGTGAATAAAGCCAGGAAGAGGACAGAGAGAAACGGATGTGCTGTCCAGGGGGAAGATAAAAATTCAAAGCCTTTGTACTGTCAGTACCTGGTACATGCATTAACATACTGAATCATCAGGAAGATTTTCCCTCGGGGCACAATTTAATTCACTTAGTAAATGCTATTCCATTTATCTTAGCACAAAGGGGCTCAAGTCCCTGAGCAAGTATACAAGTATAATCTTATATGCACTGTAGCATCAGCCAGCACAACAATGGAAGCTCCTGTGGGGTCAGCGGCTGCTTCTGTATATTGTTTAAAAAAAAGCAGCAGAGAAAATAAATGTACTAATATGGTTAAAAGAAAAACTTAAATTATTAGACCAAAATGAAATTGGTAATGTCAGAACACTTATAAGCAAAATATTGAGACAAATAATCAGCAAAAAAGCAGAATGGTTGAAATTGAAATCAAAACTTTTTTCCTGGATTATTTAGAGGCAAATTAGATATACTGTAAAACTTCAAATAAAAGCCCATCCCAAATTAAGGCCCGGTCTCTTTTACTAGCCTGGTGTTGCTGCACGTTTTCCCAAATAAAGGCAGGTCTCAGTTACAGTATTTACAATATGTGTAAAATGTTGCACATTCTGCAAGAAAGTTCAATAATAATACAATTTAATTTTTTTTTTTTTTTTAGGTTTTTAATGAGGCAAAATCTAAGGAACTACATTTAACACAATGGGTAAAGAAAATACTGTGTGTATGCAGGGTTGGAAATTAGATATCAAAGTGAAAAACTAGTAAGCACACTCTCAGTACTGAAATAAGGTTTAAAAGTGGAGTGGCAAAATTCTTTACACTTCCTTTGATTTACTACTTCTTATTGTTGTTTGATGGATAAAATGATTTAGCGATGTCTCAGAAGCAACTGCAGACTGGATACACGTGTATACATGACATTCCTAAATTCATTGAACTAAGTAAGAGTTCACGTTCCTGTCGTAAAGTTAACCCTCACAGTGAGCAACCAAGAAATCTACTGTATTTACACGGGAAATAAGCCTCCATTTATGACGACTGTGATGTGGAGTTCCATGTAAATCTGACTAGTGTGGCACTGTTAAGTACTTATGTAAAAATCTGAGATGTGAGCGGTCCCACATGACAAGATTACATTTGTTTATGTAAATGAGAATTGGTCCCAGTGCAAAGCTTCATCCCTCATATCGTGATAAAAAAGGACTCCCCAGTTGGATGAATGCCTGAGTACCTTCAGCAGAACAATGAACCATGGGTACAACGTTTGCTGCAGTCACATATGGTTTTGTCATTAGGGAAAACCTCCCACTTATGAGAGCATAAAAAAAAGAAATCTAAGAGGTGATTAATCGCATCCGCTGCCTCTCACTCTCACTGCTCACAATAGAGTTCATTTATCTGTCTTTCTGGAGGTACACTTGCATCCATACATGTGCATTATCAGCTCGGACTGACCATGAATCAAGTACAATGTGTAATCCTCCTGGTAAACCCACTAATACCTGGGATTTGAGCGCGTAATCCCCTGTGCAGGTAACAAAAATAAAATCTATTGTCACAAATCCACTGGGGCTGAAAATATCAGCTGAAGTGGTCCTCTGTCTATTTTTGAACAACAGTCAGATCATAAGGATAGAAATAAATCATACGAGGTCAGAAAAGCAAAATATGACCAATGTAAGCTCTGACTTCAGGGCAGAAAGTTCAGCTGCTGACATGGAAGGACAATTGAGTTTTTGACACAAGCATTCAGTTGTTTTTTGGAAAGAAAATAATTAATTTTTGTTTAAAAGTAATCAGTGTTTCGATTTAAAGGCATCTTTGCACATCATGTTTTTAATTATCCTGGACTACTTCTGATCATGAACTTCTACACGCAATCCAATAAATCATCTTGAGGCTATAGTAAGTAAATGTTCCTAACATAAAGATGTTAGGACAATTTATATATTAATATAAGTGTGTGCCACTTATATTACAAATGATAATGCAAATGTTGTGCAAATAACAAAACAGTTTTCGGTACATTTTAAGTCTAATGGATTTGCGTCCTGATTTTTTTGTTAACCTTACCAATTATTTAAAATGTTGTAAATTAGAGAAATGATGTGATTGGTTGAAACTTGAGACTTTACGCCTTTACCACTTCCTGGTTGCTTAAATAGAAATTGCATCATGCTGATCATGGTAGGTTTGGATTTTGTTTTTCTACTTTAAAAATGTATTGTGTATTCAGATTCAGAGTTGGCTACAGTCTGGAGTATTTTGTGTGTTTGACACAAATCTTTACAAGCCCATACTGAAAGTCAAATGAAAAATGTTAATTTACAAGATCTGTTTAATATCTGTATCTTATACAGTCTAACAACAGCTTAGAGTTGTCTTTCGAGTTAAAATAAAGGTTTTGAATTGAATTGAATATAACATCATGTATAACATCGGCAAGAACACCAACATTTTTCAGAATACATGATGATTACTACACAGTCATAGTCATTTTGTCGGGAGCACAAGAAGAAGTAAGGCAGCGTTCATGGACGATCAACAACAGACTTGTTGGACGGAGGACAGCTGTTCTTTACTATTAATCAAATGCAAGGCAACAATTCCCGAAACCAGAGTTGTCAAATTGTTAAACTCAAGTTATTGTTTTTGAAAAGTGCTCTTTTCACAAAAAAAACAAAAACATACAGTTTTTCATCTGATTTCTTTTTTTTTTTTTTAAATATAATCATTTTGTGAGACTTTTTTTTTATAGATTATTTGTTTTTCCGCCCTCTGCAAAAAGTTCACAAAGTTTAACTTCTGAAGTGAAGTTGGTGTTGTTTTAGAGCTGCGAGCTACGATCAATACAGATGGAGAGTCTAATTTCATTTCAAATATATGCATTTGTTTGTGTTTGAGAGACAGAAACAAGGAGTCAGGGACTGCAGGGGACAGGAAGATGAGATTCTCTGCTTCGTAGGTCTCTGCGGGAAAGCCAATATAACTTTCCAAAAAAAAAGCAAGCCCTCTCTGTTCTCCTAAACCCATTAAGTCTCCTAAACCCATTAAGTTATAGTGCGGTCATTGTTCATTATTTTAATAAGACATCTGTGTATGAACCTCACAGCATGTCCACTTTATTTGGCTCTACATCTTTAATTATCACCTAATGCCACGAAGGAGTTTACATCACTTGCAGGATGTAGCTGACACCATCTGGTTTATGTGTGTATGTAGCATCACATACGTAATCAGTAGAGGTGGGGAACATTTTTTTTATTTATGTAAAAATCGAGATACTTCTCTACTTAGATTTAAAATCAATTCATAACTTTCAGAAAACTTTTTTTTTTTTTTTGGCTAATCAGTCACTCACTGCTAATTGCTAAGGCTAGCTCTTTAACTCAGTAGGATGCCAAAATAAATTCAGCCAGTATCACAGATGACTGGAGTAGATCTTGAAGACTGTAAATAGACTTTGAATCCACTGATCAATGGATCCCGAATCGTTTTGAATCAAAAATCGACTCTTAATCGAATCATGACCGCAAGAATCGAATTGAATCGTGAGACACCCAAAGATTCCCAGCCCTATTAATCAGCGTCACTTTTTAAGAGTGGTTTTCGTAGCATGACTTATGTAGCATAGCATCTCTAGTAATGACACAGGTGTAGAATCATTTCAACACTTTTGTTGAAACATTTTTGTAGCATCACTGACACTTAAATAGTGTAACACAATTAGCACCGCTAACATACATCACTTATGTTATGTGACTTATGCAGCTTCAAACGAAAAACTACCGTACCTAATTTAACACACACCAATCTTATTTTTAAACTTAAGTAGTTTTGGTGCCTAGATCAAACCTAACTTTAAAGTACATTTACCTCATGTTTAGCAAGTCTTCGCTATACCAATATGAGGAGCTGTTTACTGACATCAACGAGGCATTTTCTAAGGAAGTGCATCCTTGTGCTGTAGAAGAGGTTAGTGGCAATAAACCAATACATGCATAGGAGTTGGTGGACTTAATGTAATATGTATAACACATATTCAATATATTCTCAAACTTAAATAAAAGTGCTCCATTTTTTGTCTCACAATATAAAGTGAGCAGAGGTTATATGGAGGAGGGTAGAGCAGCCTTCCACTATGTTCAAATCAGTCCATCTTCCACCCCCACAGCATTGAGTTTTTATTTTATTTCAAATATTATCTTTTTTATTTTGTTGACAGGTCTTGCAGGCTCTGCATTTGTCCTTCTTCCTGACCAAAATCCTTTACCACTTTCTTTTTTCACCCAGAATGCACCGGAAAGGACTGTTCAGCCACGATTTGCCTACTGAGGCCCACAGGGGACAGTGAAACTCTTCATGTGTGAACATTTGACAAATAAACAAATTACACGTTGACAGGGTGAAAAGCAGAAAGGGGACTCCAATTTAGCAGAGGGCGATTTTTTGGCTCCTCATTTGCAATTTCACAGGCATCTTTTGGCTTTCAAGGACATTTCTGCTCCATTAATTTTTTATCTGGCTGTACAAAATGCAGGGTGCATATGCGTTTGAGCGTGTGGTCTCAGCCTTGTATAAATGAGTTTACTGACAAGTGTGAGAAGAAAGTGTGTGACAAATAGTTTTCCTCCCAGTCAGGCCTCTTCCTATTCAACATCACGATATTTGGAGGACATATCATCCAGAAATAAAAAATGATAGCAAGCTCCTGACAAAGATGTTCAACTGGTAGAAGACTCCAGCACCAATCAAATTGTCTGACAGCGGCCCTTACTTTGATAATGCATCTTGTCACATTTGTCAGGTAATTTGCAGATTTTGGACCATTGCAGATTTGGTTTTGCATGCCGACCAACACTGGGCGAAAATCTCTTAAAATGAAGGATCTCCCTTCACACACACCTTTGACTCATTGCTGATTTTACATATTGACAAAGGCAGCCTTAAAAGGAGATGTGTCTACGACTGGATAAACTGTTGCACCATAACAGATCTCCACTGCACCACCAGCAGTTTCTAAGTGGGGTCAAGTGCAGAGAGCAGCTGGGAAAGGAGACCTCTGACTAAAAAAAACCACTGGGGTGAATCACTGGCTTCCTGGGGAAAATACAGTGGGGGTAATTGAATGGAAAACGCTCATCATCTTCCATCAAGGTGTCCAGTTAGTCCACTGCAGCGACTCACTGACTGACAGCAGGAAACTGCGGTGGGGAACACTCCCTGTTGTGGTTGTTGGCAGCTCCCCGTTATGTGTTCAACAGTGTGTGTGAGGCAGGGTGGCGCTGGAAGAGTTGTGAGATTTGGAAATGAGATCCGGACCATCTGGAGCTTGTTATCAACACCAATGAAATCGATAATTAACCATCAAAACAAGCCTGCAGACAAAAGTGACTCTGCAAATAAAAAAAAATAATAATAAAAAAAAGGAACTGCCACCAGAGGTTTTCAGAGTTCTTCTGAAATATGCATGGTGCCAATATGTCAGCTCTGTTTTACGGCTCGAGGTGCATGCAAAACTTTTTGAAAGAGATACACTGACTGAGTGTGAGATAATATCCCTACGCACACATCTGTCAAATGTGATGGAAAGTGGAAATCACGCCTGCTTTAGAAATGTGGTCTAATGTGTCTGGAACAGTTGCTCACTTACCCTGAAGGTAATAGAGGCACCTTTCAACAATTCCAGTTTTAGTTCAACAAAACAGGAAGCCCTAAAGGCAACACTCTACAAAGTTAGATTGAATTTATTTTGGTGAAGCATCAGCTACTGTACTATTGGGGGAAAAAAAAACATTGCTGATACGTTTTTGAGCAATCTCGCTCATTAAAGGTCACCACCGCAGACGAAGCAGTGGGAGCAATTTGGGGTTAAGTGTCTTGCCCAAGGACACATCAGACATGCAGCTGCAGGAGCTGGGGATCAAACCCTCAACCTTCCGGTTTAGAGACGACCAACTCTACCACTGAGCCACAGTATGTTATACTTATCTTATCTTTTATACTAAAAAAAGAAAATAAAGGAGAACATTTTAAGTACTTTTTATATTCATATTAGAGCTCTAATACAGACACTCATCCATGCTCATTTTTTTACATCTGAGGACATTATGACGTGCCAGTTAACCTCACGAGCATGACTTTGGACTGTGTGAGAAAGCGGGTGAACACATGCAGACACAGAGAGAACATGGGGGTTCAGATTCAGCTCTATGAACCCAGAGAGCCCAGAGCCTCTTACTGTGAGGAGACTGTGTTTTCCACTTGACTCAGATGAGAGTGTATTTTTACATGAACACATAATATAAGAAAAAAATGTTTCAATAAATATGTTCAAGACAAGACACTCAGGAGGATGTGTTTTTTTTCTTCTTCTTCTTTTGAATGAAAGAAAAGGGAATGAGTGATATGGGACTCTTACCAGGGTGCCCCTGAACACGGCCTTTGACAGAACAATCTTGCTCTACAGGAGTTTTTATTACATCAAATTGCGGGAGTGAGACACATGTACAATTCCAAGATATCTTAGCGAACAGCATGTGCCGATAGGGATGAAATGATATGATTGAAAACTAACTCAGGACAACAACTTAGATGAGATGTATTGCCATTTCCTGGGTTGATCAATTTGGCTCTAATTCAAACAAACACGCAACCAAACTATAATCAATACGTGAGAGGAATAATGTAGTTGAATTACGAGAAGAGGAAATAACTTTTAAAAGGCCTACAGCAACACGGTATCAAAGAAATAAACATTTCCATGATCTAATTGAATTTGCCTCCTCTTTTGCCCTTATACGCTCACATCTTTCATCCTTGCCTCCTTCCTTCACTTCCTGCTCTCATGTCATCACTTACATTTTTTTTTTTTTTTGTCTCTGCTCCTCTCGTGCTTCTCGCTCTTCCCCTTCTGTCTCTGCAGTAATCTGGTCAGTGTCAGCCTCTCTCTCTCTCTCTACATGCCCTCTGAAAACCAATTAACCCTATCAGCCGTATCTGAGTATCACCAGATAAATCCTTTGCTGCTCCCTCTGACAGCGTGTGCGAGCTACTGTGTGTGGGAGACTGACTGACTGACTGACTGACTTTGTCCCAGTGTTCTCAGCCTACACACACAAACATTCACATTCTGGAGAAGGATTTGGCCAGTGCTCTACCTGAATGATTGTTACCACGACAGCGAGTCTGTGTTCTTTTTCTTTTTTTCTTTTTTTGCGAAAGTATGAGTGTCCTCGTGTTCTGTGTGTTTGTGTGTGTGTGTGTGTGTGTGTGTGTGTGAGTGAAAGGGTTTATCAGTCTCCTGCAGATAGGCGGCGGTGGGGCGTCTCGTATTATCATTTTGCCGGTCAGTCAGTCCGGGGGAGAGAGACCACAGGAGAAGAGAGAGAGATTTCACCTTATCTGACTTAATTCTTCAGCATCCTGGGAAATTGGCCTAAAATTTCATATCCAGACATATTGTGACAAAAGTCCAGGCTATTCTCAAACTGTCTGGACTGCAAGCACAACGACGGTCTCTTTTGAAAGCTACCAATCTATAGTTTCAGAATGTGTTGAAACCCTTCCGAATATTATGAAAACCTGCGACCTGCAGATGATATAACGTGTGGCTTTGTCACAGTTTGGCTTAAAAACCGTCTTACTGCTTTCAGGATGCGAGGTCTTCATTGAAGCAGCATAATATTCACATGACCAGAAACTCACTGGCTACAAGAAACATCAGTCGCCAGCACTGTCGCGAGCAACTGGCTGGGGGAAGAGACGTCAGAATAGGGGCAGACACCTGCCTTTCAACTCAGGCTCTCATTGGCTATTCTAGGCTGGGAACAGTGAATGGAAGCGTCTAATTGGTCAGATGAGGTGTCATTCGAGAGCTTTAAGTGTGGTCGCCACGTTGATGTCTCAGAAGCAGAGAAAAGTGATTCGCTTTATGAAATATTACCGAAGTACAGTCGGATCTCTTACGGGTTGGACATTGAATTGAATGAGTGTGATTTGGGTCTATGGCTGTCTATTGTGTGTGTCCATACAGTATGAACATTGGTGTTTAGAACACACTGAAAATGACCTCCCCAAAACAGTAGGCCCAATTGTTTCAATTATTATGTCATTAGTGTGGTGAAATTGTGTATTTATTTTGTTCTTTAGCCAAACATACAAGACATCAAGTGAAATAAACGTCGTTCAAACGTTCATTACACTTGTTAACATGTCCGGCTTACTAGCTTACAAAAGAAAACAATCATTATTTCCAAGTTATATGCCAAACATTAATTAGGGAAATGTGACAGCTTTAAAGGAATCCTGGGTGAAAGCCATCCCAGCCATTGTATAGTATGTCATTGTTTTTAAGCTAGTCCAGGATGATAAGCATTGAGGCTAATGTTAGCGTCTTCGTCCTACTATTTACAATATTTAAATGAGTTGACAGTCCAGCAATAGCAGCCAAAAGTAGAAAGCGTCACACCCCTGTGACTTTACACAATGTGTAAGCCTTCACCTTAAAGCATTAACCCTTTTTGAAAGATAGCATTGACAACATGCTGTCAAGCACAACACTTCTGACTTCTCAAAGAGAAAGCTTTCCAGACACTCGTTTATATACAGGGTGTTTCTTCAGCAGACATCACAGTAGAAGGTGAAATAGAAATGTAGTCTCATGATTTTGTGCAATGTCTCATGGCTAAGGGCACAGTGTGAAACTTTTCCTTTCTTGCGTGAAAATGTTCGACTGCTGCTTCCCAACAGGTGACACGAACTATCAGAAGCTGTGAGATTCGACCTTAAACTTTTAATTCTCAGGAAACCGAGGCTGAGAACGAATCAGCTCGAGGAAGAAAGATGAAAGAAATACTGTGTGAATTAAAAACGACTTGTCTCTGAGGGTGACCGACGTGGGATGTTTTGTGACTCATGCCGCTATACGTACCAAATGATCATCAAACCTCATACAGTATTCCTCACTCAAATCACCTCAGAGATCCCTTTGCATATGACTGGCTGATGATATAATAGTTCATTAAACTCTTGGAGGACAAGTCTCTCTTCGTCATAAAGTTAATTTTGTGGCTTATCTCTTCAGGTCCTTCATTTTGGGAAATGATTCTGATCAATCAATTCATTTTTCACGGATGAAATAGCTCTCATCTAGAGACCTGGACGTAGCAATAAAAACTCAACTATCTGGGCGGATAAATAGTCAGCAGGATTATTATCATGTTCAACCGTGATTATATTAAAAGCCACAGAGCTCATTCATCTAAGACGCTACTAAAGCTGCTCTCAAATATATTTTGTAGACCCTTGAATTCAGTTAATTTCAGTTCAGTTTATTGCCATTTGTAGCATAAAAACCACATTGGAAAACATGTGCAAGAGGTAGATAGTAAAATTGCAGTGTTTCCCCTCGGTTTAAAGCGTTGGGGGGGTGGAGACAAGCCGACATGCCGACACGCCGACATAAACACTTGAAGGAATCTTGGTGTTCATGCGTTACTTTTAATGACAGCTGTCCTTTTCTATGGGAAAGGTATCCTTAAATGACTTCTTTCCCTGATTTCCGACTCTATCCACTATCCTATCCCTACAATAAAGAGAGTATAAAGTGTAAATACTACTGGGCTTTTGCAGGTAGTGCCAAATAGGATATTGTATAGACATGAAATACTTTAATGATATGGATTTAACACAGAGCTCCACAGTATAAAAAATGCTTCAAGACTACAGATTAATAGGGAAAAATTCTACACAAAAAGCCCAAAAATAAATCTTTAAAAAAAAAAAGAAAAAGTAATATAATGGTAGGGGAAACACTGAATTGGACAAAGACACAGGACAGTACGTTTAAAAAACTTAATTTGTAAAAGATATGACAATGTAGATCATATCTAACTGGTTTTGTGATTTTGGAGAGACCGGTGTGTGCAAGCCTACATTAATCCATGTAATGCAAACAGGGCGTTTAAGGCCAGCTGTAATATAGTCTCTGTATACTGTCTAAAGTGGCATTCAGGCCTCGATCTATTCCTCTATTTTTGCAGTGGTTTGTTAAGGCAGTATAAAGAGCCAAAAGTGTGAGGGTTGGCAACTCCATGGTAGTCCAATTACCTCGCTAACTAAACCTGATCAAATCTGCCAGCAACAGTTGTTTTTTAGTTGGCAAAATCTTTGGTTGTCAAGAAATGCGAAGTTGCCTTTGTCCACTTTTATCTGACATTAAGGACCTTTATTTCCTCAAAGTATTGCACATTTCCAAAATCCAATTTGCCAAAGTTATCACTGTAAACTGAATAAATGTGACGCAAGGAAAGAAAGCCAAACTGTACAGCATCAGGAAGTAAGTAAATGGTCCACTGGGATAAACTACAAATGAACGAAAAGCTATTGTGTTCATCAAAAACCTGCATGGACATTTGTGACTGAATCCACTCGGCCATGCTTTCTTAATAAAAGATGATGATCCCTTCATTCCAGCACCACCTGGGAAACAGCAGGCTCATCAAAGCCTGATTAGATACTGCAGTCAAGCGTGCACACACAAACACAAACACAAACACACACACGCCTATGTATATCTAATTCATAACCTTACAGTCTTCAATCATCCTCGCAGCAGCAGCAGCGTGTTTCCTGCTTTATGAGAGCTTGGCACACAACACAAAGAGCGAGGAGGGGAGAGCGTGACGGGGTTGGCGTGAGGCCAGAATAACTAATTTGCTGTAATGACTTTCTGGCAGACCAGACGCAGAGGAGCTCCCGAATAAAGCGAGAGGCCTGGCCGCGGCGGGCGGTTCAATTACTATTCCGCCTCAGCGAAGTCGATAGACGTGGATCAGGGCGACGTCAACACACCAGCTGATGATGATATGCTACTCTGCTGTGCCGAAACAATGAGGCAAGTAATTTGTTGTAAGAACAGGACAGCCCTCCAATAAAAACAGTACTGTAACCTTTGTTTTATTGCAGCGATCTGCACCAGCATGTCCATATGGAAATAAAGACAGTCCAAGGTGTTCTCTTTTAATCCTGGGTTACTGCTGATGAAATAACATTTAAAAAGAGCATATTAACATTTAATATAGAGAGCAAAAGGAGTCAGGCGATTCATAATTATCCCTCCCTCTATATGGAACACTGACATATACAGTAAATGTTGTGGTTTTATTCCTAATTAAAGGTTTCACTGATTTGAAAAGGCCAGAAAGTCTCAAGAGACCAAGGCTGAAATAACACTGGGAATGTAAATCTTTGCGTAGAGCAGATTTACTGTGCAGCCCTTATTCACATGGACGACTCAAACCTTTTGATATATTTAGTCCGGAATTCAATTCCCATTGGTGCCATGTTTAAAAACTAACTACCTACTACTAACTGTCATGCCCAAATGCCCCATACAGGAGGTCCACTAAATATGAATCAAATAAACCTTAAAGAAAAGGAAAATATTTCCTGTTATCCTCATTTTCCCCCAAAACATGATCATAAGGATTATGATAGTGATCATTACAGCCCTCATTTCTTGTAGTTATTGTCTGTTAGTCTGTTTTGTACAGGTTAAAAATAGAACACATATTCCACAGAGGGACATACTTTTAATGTGCTTTCCTTAATATTGTTTTTCTCAGACTTTCTTCCAAGTTATTGAGCTCTAAGAAAATTTTTTTTTTTAATCATATTATCACACTAGAATTAGACAATGCACCAGTAAGTAAACCACCTTAAAAAAAACAAAAACACTTCTCTCACACCTCTGCAGCCTCTGTGGGCAGATGAGGCTGTTGTGGGCAATGTTTCAAAGTAATTAAGCAGCTCTTGCCAAGCACTGCTTAGTAGCTTTATTGGATTTTTATTTTTTTTCGTACTTAAATTTTATGAAATGTCATATATCTAATTTCATCAATTTATATATGGTAATTTTATTCATTAACATTTTTCAAATTAATTTCCCATCAGATTTTTTCACGACATATAATATATTCTGTACATAGTTACATTAATCATGGTAAAGGAAGGAGAGGGAAGATCCATTTTTTTCTCATTCTTACATCACATTTTTCACCTGGTTTCACGTGTTCCAGTTAATCATTTCTGCGGCTGTAGGATTTTTGAACTGTTCTCTCTTTATGAAATATCCACAACAGGTAATTAAATACAATTTAAAATTGTCCCTAACTTCCAGCAGCCTTTGGGGGATTCTCCGTTTACAGAATATGTGGAAGCTGTATGGGACTGAACCCTGCTCATCAGCTGTCATATTGTCATGATTTAGCATTAATCAAAGCATTTAATCTGAAATATGGACGCATAGATAGCTGTGACTTCAACCTGGATTCGGACTGGAAACAAAGGGGACACATGGGGAAGGAAGCCTTGACCAGAAGTCCTTTATCATCGACTGACTGCTTCGCTGGAAGCCCAGGAAAGACGATCGTTGCTCCCACTGGATTTATGTCACCAGAAAATAACCAATGGCATCTGGGATTGACTTAATGGTAACCTAAGAAGTCCTGAGAACCGCACTTGAACTTGAAATGAGATGTGTATGTTGTAAGTTCCGGAATTGTAAAAGTGCTTTTTGTCTTATTCATTTCATGTTATGTTTGCAGAGCATTAAGATACATTTCTTGTCCAGTTTGTTATGAAACTTAGCAGGAAGGAAGAAGCCATACATTTATGGCGAGGAATCTGATTTGACCAACAAACAAGCAAGACTAAAGACCAAGTAGAAATCTTGTGTTGAGTGCTTACATACATGGTATATCCAAACATATAAAGATGCTGGTGCGTGCAGATTTGCAGGTCATAGTAGACTGAACTGTCAGCTTTGGTCTGCATTTTCCAGAAACCCTTCTAGTTACATTTTTTTTTCTTTCCCCTGCTTTTTTGCATCAGCAATCCAGGTCCCTCTATAGTTCCCCTCAGAGTACATGTGTGCATTTTCACAAACCTCATGGGGCTGGATTTTCTTCTTTGCTGTAGCGATATTAAGTAAAAAAAAAAAAGAGAAAAAAAAAGGCTGAAGACTCCACATCTGTGGAAACTCTGTAGCAGAGACACAGGCAGAGAATAGAGAGTGACAAAGCAGAGGACAGTTAGCAGAGCACTGACATGACAGCAAAAGTGAGAAAAAAACGAGAGACAGAGATGACAGAAGGAGAGAAAGGAGAGTGAAAGAGTGACTGGTGCTGAACCAGATACATCAACATGACAGCATAAACCAAAGAGGAAGAGAGTCAAAAAATAAAAATGGGCAGAAAGAACAAAAGACTGATGAATGGAGAACAAAGGGAGCAGGAGTGAAAAATAGATGGATAGAAAAAGTAAAAAAAAAAAAAAAAAAAAAAAAAAAAAAGTGATGATGATGATGACAGAATAGCTGCCAAGAGAAATGACAGAAAAGGTTAGAGTTGCCCTGCAGGAAGTGGCCGGCATGTGTCACTCAGAGGAAAACGCCAACTCATACAGAACAGAACACAAACACACAAGCACACACACTTGAAAGCTGTCACCTGATGTGCACACTGACATGCCAGAGGAGAGCGTCGGGGAGGTGAAGGGCAGGGAATCAAACCCACCTGACATTTTGACAAATATGGTGCCAGATGGTTGCTGTGGCTTGTTGCTTTGACCTGCTGTGCCAGACCAGCTCTCACAGACATATGGGGCTCTGGTTGTGACAAAAACAACTGTGATGCTGTAGGAACCAAATGAGGGGCGCTCTCCAGAGGGAGGGAAATCTCTCTCTCTCTCTCTCTCTCTCACTGTGTGGCTGTCTCTCTCAGGCAACACAATCATAGCGTGTCTCATCACATCTAACCTCTCCAGTATCAAGGGCAAACAAACACTTACTCCAACACCCCAGCTGGGTGAATTCCTCCAAACCACCTTTTTTTTTTTTTTTTTTTTTTGAAGTGTTAAACATGAAGCATCTTTGCAGCTCTGACTCATTAGTATCATGCCACAACAATTCATCAGGAATCAGGGAATTCAGGTTAGATGAAGCAGCTATAAGGTTAATAACATACGACTTGGATTCATGAGATAAAAGCAAAATGTTAATAGCATGACAACTACCAAGGTGAAGAGCAGATCGTAGAACTTACATTTTTGGCCAAGGATCTTGAGTGACTTATTACATATGTACTCCCACCTCTTCAAGTCTGCTGACCCAACACTTTTTTTTATGCAAACTTTCAATAAATGTGTAAAAAAGAAACCAAAACTCTCCAAATTGATATATTCTCAAATAAATAAAAAAAGGTGGAAAATGTTTAAGCCGACTCTATTAGACCAAGAATTTGTGCAAGTAGATTACTAATGTTCTAATAAGAAATATTCTGTTGTCAATTGGTTGGCTGAATGGTTTCGACTTAAAAACAAATGTAGAAGAAACAGCGAACACTCCCTGAGAATAAGGGCAATCTTAAGGGTCCTAAAAATGACCAAAAGTCCAAACATTCAATTGACAAGAAAATCCAAAGGGTTGCAAAGCTTGAGACAGCAAATACTCGTCCTTCCTGTAAAACAGAAGTCCAGGTTGGTGTATGGATGATTAGACATAATGCAAGTTGAATTTTAAGTTACATTTTAAGAGAAATGTCTTTTGTCTTGTCTTTTCCTCCTTACAAGTAGTCTTTGTGCAAGTTTTAAAGTAACACATAAGTCAAGTAGAACTTTATTTTTTGTCAGTGCATGTGTCTCCAATCTTTCATGGGACATATGAAGCAGGAATCCAAGAGGAAAAACAAATATGGTCTCTAAAGGCAAACGCGCCACGTTAATACAAAAAAAACCCATGGCATCACTTTCATTTAACCATCTCAGATACATTGGTCTGTCCTGTGTCAGCTTAGTGATAACGAGGCCCAAAATAGGCTTTAGGTGTAAGGCCCATGTATTATCATAAAAACACAAGTGTTATCCCACTGAGCAGTAAAATGCCAGCACACAGTATGAAGAGAAAACTGCTATCGCTCCTCTGTCACGACTTTTTCTCTCCTGCTGTGGAGTCATTTTAACCTTTTTTTCTCCCCACCTCCTCTTTATGCAAGGTAAGACACACAATCACATTATAAACAAACACACAAAGGATGGGTTTACATGCTGCAGGTCGCCTCAAACGAGGAGCTCAGAGCTGTCAGATGACTCATCCTTCCCTTTTCCCATCAGGAGCAATATGGGACACCATCTGCCTCGCCCTAATAATGACAGAGCCTTCTCCAATTTCCCTATCATTTTGACATATTGCTTGGCCTGCGTGGCAGATAAGAGTGTGTTTGAGTTGGAGCTCCAGCTAATGAAGAATGACTTATTTTCCAATCGGGCCAGAGTCCGGAAACATTCCCCTCACTAGCTTGTGGACTGAGAGACAGAAATATGACAAGCTAATAATGATATCATAATTCTTCTCCTGACTTGTTTTTTTTTCCAGGGAGTGGAAGCTTCTGTAGCATAAAACGGCTGTCTTTTGAAGAGACACAGATTTTGTCGTAACACCTGGTCGCTTCACAGTTTCCCCCTCAGTGGCTTTAAGTCTCTTTCAGCTAAAGTTCTAACTCCCTCAAGAGTAAAGGCTTGAATATACTGTACATGCTTTTGAACCACGCGTACGCAGAGACAAGCAGCTGCGGCGTGAGCGTCAATGTTCACACACTTGCCTACGTACCGCGCATGCTACTGGACGATTCCTGTAGAGGGAGCACCACATAAATCAGACGGTGTAAAACAATGATCTGCCGCCAGCTATTTTGGCAAACATGTTTGTTGCTATGCAACAGCAATGACACATCATAGTGCGAGTAGTTGCGGACTTGATCCATTAACCTTTTTTCAAAACTTTCCACCATTGTTATAGTGGCTCTCTGGTGTCTCTGATGTTGTCATTTACGGTCTCATCACCATACAACTCGACACTGCTCCTAGTGGTTATATGCTCATTGCGTCTCGCGGACGAGTGGAGTTAATTTCTGAGGACGCACACAACCCACACTCCAAACCACGCAGGACACGCCAGGCTGATGTCATGAGTTAGCGTACATGTAGTTAAAAGCAAGTATACTCAGGACTTAACTCCGATACCTTGCTTCCTTGCTTCGGGGGAAAAGTTTAGATCGATGTCCAGAGCTTTGCAGAGGACGCACAGTTAATCAAAAATGTTAATTATGACAGCTAATCAGTTAACTCCATTAATAATTAACAGAATTTAATATTTGGTCAGAAAGCAAGAAAAACATCAGCCTTTTTGCAATGTAGATATGAGTTCTTAAGAGGCCATGCTGACTTCAAACACCCAAAATGACACACTTGTCTGGACTGAAAAACTACAAATAGAATCTTTAAAGCTGCACTATGTCGTTTTGGGAGAGAAATGTGAAAGTTGGAGAAACGTACAGATTCTGTGGTATATGTTCATAACTCAATACACAAGATGTCCTTGGAGGAAAATGTGGTCCCTGTAACACTGTTTGAAGATAAAATGATACGCGAGAAGTGACGGTGGAGGGCCCGTGACAGTGAAACCGGAACTCTCCTGGTCGCTTTTAAGCTCCAAACAGTGTTCCAGGGACACATTTGTGTATTCAGTTACAAATATGCATAGAATTGTTTCACTTCTCCTACTTTCAGATTTCACCACCAAAACTCCATAGTGTACCTTTAAGATATATCACCATCGCCTTCATGCCAGCAGCACTCTGGAGGTGCCTTCATGTAGATCAAGAGCATTTCACATAAAAGTGCCCATGGCAGAGATGGGCATTAGGGCTGGTTATTCAAGAAGTTGGATCCCAACATTACAATTGTATAAAGATGTTTTACATATTGGTTGAACTTGAAGAAGTTGTTGATTGAACTACAGAAATACAAAATTAAACTCCCTTTCTTCTCTCGACCCTCAGGAAAAAGTTGACCTCGGGTGGTTAGGTGGCTCACCCCAGGCTGTAGTCCTTGAAGCGGACTCAGCCCCTTTCCTGCATGTCATTCCCTCTCCCTGGTTTTTCTATTCTATACACTGTCCTTTCTACTAAATGAAGGCATACAGGCTCCAAAACAAAGCATTACAAAGGAAAACAAGTTTAACTGGGGGCTTCTCTCCCCTCACATCCTCAACTTTTGTTGTGTTTTTCACAAAGTCACATGATGAAAACCCCTCCAGTGAGATGAAAAACCCTGTGAAGCACAAAGCTCTTTATTTCTGTCAGTCAAAAGGATCCAACATTACAAATTTAGTCTTGCCCCGAGTCTGCAGCTACAGAGCTCTTTAGTCGTCATTCTGGGAGACTGTGTCCCATAAATGCACTGTTCCTGTTGTCAGAGAGGAGGGTGACCCAACAGAGAGAAATCCCAAGAACCTCGGAGGATCACTGATGTGAAGAAGCTCTGTGACATAAACAACTAAACCACATAATCTACTGAAACTGAGGCAGGGAATAAAAGTGTTATTATCTCATAAAGAAAGCGGATATAAGACGCATGTACTCACTAAAACACTCCACAAATATCTTTTCTTATCCTCTTTTACTGCTTGAATCACATTTTTTTCCTTTTCCTCTGTTTCTTAATCGAGTTCCTTCTTTCCATTTCTTTCTTTCCTTCTTTTCTACATATTTGCTTGTTTCTGTCAGTGTTTATTTTTAATTTCCTGGTTTCTTTGTTACATTTATTTCTATCCTTCATTTTGATCGTTTTGTCCGTCCGTCCGTCCTTCCTTCCTTCTTTATTCAAATATTTGTTTTTTCTTTTCTTAAATTTTACCATTGCTTTTGTTTGATTTGTTTCCTTCTTTTTTTCCTTCCTTCCTTCCTTCCTTCCCTTATTTCTTCACTTACCTTCTTTCTTTCTTTTGTTCTCTCTTTCCTTCCCTCCTTCATTCCTTCTTTCTTTTGCAATTTTAGCTTACACTTGTCTTGGGTGAAAGGAGCAGAATCCTTTTCTGGTTATGATCAGACAATAAAACGTTGCCTGTCTTCATTAAATACACATTCATATCTCATCTCTAACTCGTACTGATAAACAGAACGGTGTCTCACTGCATCTTTAAACCTTAAAAGATGTAAACTGTTTCTCATTCCAACGACGTGTTTAGGCCACGTTTGGACAACTCTCTGAAACAATGAAGTGTCTTATTTTTTTTTTTAAACTATTGTGCGACTTGAAGCACTTCTAGGAAATTAAATTAAGCTTACATCGGCTGTTCTTGCCACCATGAGGGTTGGGGGACGAGTATGACGATCTAATCAGAGTCGATAGCTGTCCAAAGAGGATTTGTTAATTAGTATGTTGGTGTGAAAAGAGGGAGGCATGGAGAGCCTGGGAGTTGTCAAGGTTTTTGGGTAACATGTCTGCAGTGTAATGTGGTATGAATACCAATCTGCTTTAATTAAAATTTCTTAAGTCACAGCAGCTGTCGGTGGGATATCATTTGTCTCCTCTTCCATTTTTTCTCCTTGGTTTTTCCTTTTTTATTTCTTTCCATCTAGTGATTATCAAACCACCAACTTAACTTATTATCGTCACATCAATAAGCTCCTCATGAGTGAAAAAAAAAAAATGCGCAGCAGGTGTCCTATGCAGAGATAAGATATACTGGGATGTCAAAGCTGCTCCATATTTTTTACACCCACGTGTAGCGGAGGTCAACAACAGAGCCGCTCTGGGAATAAGAGGTCTAAAAGCGCAGTGTCATTCTAGATAAATTTTACAGCCTTTAGCTGCATCCCTCCTACAAGAATTATGGGCCATATGTTAACCTGATGTCTACAGAGCGCCAGGAGGGACATAAACCTTGTTGGCATGGATCTGGTACCCAATCTGGAGGATACTGCTTAAAGAGATATGGGGCATGCATGGTGGATGATAAAGTTTTATACACAAGACCGCTCAAGCTGAAAAATCTAATCCAAGTCGCATTCTTGCAGATAACTGCGCTTTCTCTACTGCTATGCTAACCATTCGGGACAAACACAAATCCATCCTCTAGCTCTGATTTGAGAGGAGCATTTGGTTGTCCTGCATCCTGAATAAAGCCTTGGAGTCTACAGTGAGGCTACTTTAGCTGCTCGGTAAAGCTGTAATGCTGCTGTGGTAAAATAAATGCTGTCTAATATAGTAATGCAAGTATCAAAAATCTAACCAGGTGGTTATAGTTCTTATAAAACATGTAAACTTTTCAAAGATACAAAATTAAGTTAGTACTGAAAAAATTTACTAACCCCTAACCCCTAAAGTTGTGTTTTTAGGTTCAACCTTATAGATATACAGATTCAACACAAAATTACAATCTGGATTTGGGAGGTCCCCTTTTTAGTATGTTTGTAGTCCTCTTTGAAGAGCTGTATTGACCAAATAAGTATCAGCAGGCTGTGGAGCATGCAGTAAAAACAGTACGTATGGAAAGCGAAGGCAGGAAGAACGCAATCTGTGCTAATGACGGCTCCGATCGTCTGTAATCGAATGACTGGTCGGAGGTTGTTTAACACACATGGCTACACTAGAGTTACTGAGGAAATGGCATCCATGAGGCATGTATCATTTCAGAGAGAGGATGCTGATGGGTTCGGAGATGAGTTCAAGCTCTACAATTTAACTGTTGTATTGAAGCCGTCTTTGATAGTAAGTGTGGGTTCTTTGGTGTCTCAAATAAAATAAGACCCACTTTAAAAAGATGATTCTCGACTCCTCATGAAGCCTGTTAACAAACTTAATGTTCACATTAAAAGAAATGACCAAGACAGGTTGTGTTTTTGTGTTCTTTTTTGCAGAGAAACTTCAGACAAAAAAAAAAGCAGTCAGAAGGAGGAGAGGAGCAATCATCTTTGATGTGTTTTGTTCGGGAATCGCAGGCCAAAACCTTTTGCTCACCACTGGATGGAAGCATGTTGTTCTGTCATCCAATAAAGTAATACGCCTGCAGTTTGCCCTCACCGCGGCTGGGTGCAGAGCTGAGAGGAGATCAGGAGTTTTCAGTCGGAGAACTTGAGGATAGAGCCCCATGGGGCGTGTAAGCTCAGAATGTGGACAGCCAGCTTACAGCACAGCAGGGCTGGTGTGTGTGTGTGTGTGTGTGTGTGTGTGTGTGTGTGTGTGTGTGTGTGTGTGTGTGTGTGTGTGTGTGTGTGTGTGTGTGTGTGTATTAAGGGTAATGATGCAGTGGAAATAAAAAGAGGGGTTTCATCATCACATGGTTACAGTAACAACAAACCATAAAACACAACAGCTAAACTCAGAGAAATAAAAGAACAGCTGGATAAACAGGAAGCTGCTGCTGCTGCTGTTAGGAACTCATGCAATTAAACTTAAGATGCTACTTGTAGGAGTTTCTCATAAATAATGCCGTGAAGAAAGTTGTGATATAAATATGCTAAAAGCTTCATCAAACAGCTGCAGAGGCTGGCCTCCTAAATTATACATAATATATGTAAAAAGTAGAGCCTCTTTATTGTAATACATTTCAAAAGGCATTACATTATTCCACTGACAAAATGGAAAACTTCATTTATACACACAAAATAACTGGCTCTCTCCTGCTGTAAGAGTTCTCTATGACAGACCCCTGCAGAATACAATTTTGTACAGATGTATGTTTCATTTAGTAAAAAAAAATGTTACATGGTACTTTTATCCAAAAAGTGTTACATCACAGACTTCGCAAACTTGGAACCCATCCACTTGCATCCAAAATTGATATATGTCTCTGAAAGCAACAGCCAACTTTTAGGGGTCTCTGGTGTAACCAGTGAGAAGCGATAAAGGGATTATGGAAAAATACTTTTCTGTGTGTTGCTTTCGTTAACAGGACTAGCAACTTGGGAGGTGAAAATGGAGTTGGTAGTGTGCAGACTGCTTATTATAGAGATGCATTTAAGTTAAAAAGAAAAAAAAAAAGTTGTTAGATGACCTGTAAAGGTGCATTCCACTCCTTTAGCTGCACCACACGGCCTGTGCGTAAAGCCAGAGCTCACAGAAACCCTAGTGGACGACTACTTGTACTACAAATTAAATACATCATAAAATGAAGTGCATCCAAATTTGATCCAGTGCCTACAGATTTTTTGGGCAGAATTTATTACTAGAGATGACAAACTTGGCAACACAGTGACATGTTAATAGAGACACCCTCCAAAAAAATATTTTTTCTCTTTCAAGGAAGAAACCCTTGACACGCTAAGTCACCATTCATTTTTCTTCTAGACAGCTGAAGCTGCAATCCAGACCACTTAGAGGTGTGGTCTGCATTCATTTACACCTCTCATTAATGCAATTACACAGATCAATCACATATAGATCACAAGTTAATAAAAGGTATGCCTAAGTCCAGTAGAGGAAAGTATTCCTGAAAAGATTGATTTGACTTCACTTTGCATTAGAACAATCATCCATCATCATGTGAGCTTACCTGCATGTCTGGACTTATAAAAGTATCTATTTTTCTATGATAGTTGCGATTTTGTTTTTAGGTTTTATTGCTTTAAGAGGATTGTTTAACCTTTAAAATAGCAGAGCACCAAGCCACCTTTTTCCTAGAAGATACGAGAGATAGTTGAGTTGCAAAGAAATCCATCACTGTAAAACAAACAAGCAGGATTTCCATCAATGAAACAAAGAGAGGAGAGAGAGAGAGAGAGAGAGAGAGAGAGAGAGAGAGAGAGAGTGTGTATGAGTGAGACAAATAATGCTGGCAGCACTAAAAACATTAAGCTCATTTCATTTATCATAATGTCCCCAAGTGAGTCTTTATTTTTTTTTGACTAAACAAACTGCTTGGAAGAGAAAAAAAAATATATAATATATACTATAACTCTAACTGTCCCCTCTAACATCAACAAGATGTTCGGTGACTATCTCCAGGTAAAAGTTTGAGGGCTTCACAACACAGTTATCAGTCCATTGATGTAACCACACCACAGCATGCGTCATTCTAAAGTATGAAAGTGCTCCTGTGAGAAACACAAATCTTTATACAGTGAACCTACTCTGCCTTAATCCTCTCCGTGTCTCGACATTTTGTACATACACAAGAAGAAACTGACTTGCACTTAGCTCCCTTTGAAGTGCCTTAATGCACCTGATAAGTATGCACACTCGCACTTCTCACGACAAAACACGCTACACTTTAAACCCATCAACGTTTGCCAAGCAGCCCAGTGCTACAGATTTTCTACTTTTTCACATGCTGGCAGAAAATGTGACGTATTTCTTTTCCACCTTCACATAATCAGCTCATATCATTCAGTAACGTGGTTTAATGAAGGAGATTTGCAGATGATCAAATGAGGATATTAGGGAGATGAGGTAACTGCAGTCACATTAAATAGTAATAACCAGTGGATGTTCATCACATCCCTTAGCCCTATAGTGATCACAGAATAGTGACCATATTATCTCATAGATCCCCCCCCCCCCCCACCACACACACACGCACATGCACACGCACACACACACACACACACACACACACACACACACACACAAAAACTGATTTTCAAGGATAGAAGCAGAAGGAACGCGGCAACTCTTCAAAGACATTCTGATGGTTGAAAGCCATTACTGATGCTAAAACACACTCCAGGAGGCACTCCACCCTTTCAAACAGCACTAAAACACACTCAGCTCAGAGATGACAGGCTGGTGATGCAGAGTTTGTAGGAGAGGTTGTTTCAGGATAGGAACGTGTGACGAGGAAACCAACCATATTACACAACAGAGAACAGACCTTTTCAAATGGGCTGAAATGAATCTATACTCATTTACGTACACTTTGCTTTAATGTGACAATATGTGATTGTATTTAATCATCCAGTATGCGGTTACTATCGAAATAATGAATATGCAGATTATCCATATATACAGGTAGCTGTTGTCACTGTGGATTTACAGGTGGAGCTGTCTGTCTGCTCTGCTGATGTACAGTATGACACCATCATGAGACGGGCTCACACTTTCATGCTTGGTTGCAGCTGAGTGATTTGAGAAAAAAAGCCATTTATACCAAAGCCACATTGCTATTAGAATCTAAATTGTTGTTATTTTTTTAATCATTTAAGCTCCAGGGCCAGTTGTATAAATAATGCCTATTCATCAAAACTGTGCATGCATTATATCCTACACTGAAATTGGTGAATAAGGAGAACACACCGTTGTATACACACCCCATGTTTCACTCAGACCAGGACAGTGTTTCCTAGAGAAAGCTGTGGTAAATATCATGATGTGGACCTGAAGTTTAAGTTAGGTGAGAAACATAATCATTGATCATCCCTTTGATGTTAAATAATGATGACTGAAATGTCACCACGATGATGGTTGTAGGTGCTTCTGATTGGTGTAAGGGCGTTAAATAGCCATAAGTTCAGTTTACAACGGCTCTAGTACTGTTTGAAAAATCAGCTGTTGCAGCAGAATTGGTGAAAGAACAAAGCGACCAATAAACTTATTCCCCCACCTTCTTTTTTCCATTGTGCTTTATAGAATCATAAATGCTAAATACACTACTACCCACTCTGTGTTTTGCACTCGATGGAACTTAATTATATAGGAACAAAATGCTCATCAGTTTCATTTTGTCCAGTGCTGGAGCTCTGAGGCTTGATTACACAGTTTATAATGACAGATGGATAATTTGTGACTCAAACGCAGCGGAGACGCAATATAATGTCCTCGCAGAAAAACGCTCAAAGGAGCTATACAGCACAATGAGAAATGCAATCAAAACTATCGTCGAGGAGTGTTTGGAGAATAAAAAAAACATGGTGCCGCAATGTAAGTTTAATCAAAAAGGGATCACTTAATTTTCTGCTTATTTGCAGACAAAGTACTGCATAAGGTTTCTTCTATTGAAGGACATTGACAGAGCTTCTTGTCTACTTTTCTTCTTGTACAATCAATCAAAGTAGAGGTTTGTTCATCCCTGGGCGGGGAGCAAATACATTGGATCCAACAAGAAGATCAAATCAACACCTCTCTGCCACAGTTTCAATAAAAAAGTAATTGTTTGCAGCCCTCTTGTATTGGACTGGACGATATGGAATGTGTGTTGGTGTCATTGTGTCAGCCCCTGTTGCTATTGGTTGAACTTAGCAAGGGAGAGCCATCCAGCATGTTGGCAGCAGTATTGGTCTGAGAGTTGGAGCTTCACCTTCACTCATGGAAAGATAATCAACACACTGGAGGATTTAATCTCCAACATGTCTGCTGAACCATAAACAACTTGGTACAGCCGCTGCATTCTGCACACTGGCAGGACTGGACATATTTCAGACCTTGACAGCAGAGCACATCTCCTCTGTCTTGGACTGATGTGATGGTTCTCCAAAGGGATTGCAACTCCCTCTGATCCGATTGGTTAGAGGAGTGCTCTGCAATCAGCTGCACGCAGGACCTACTGTAATGTAATGTTTTGAATTTCAACTAAGACGCCTCATGTGAAGATTAAATTGTTTCAGCTGGCGGTTCCATTTGGCTGCCGAAACGTTCCTGCAGGATTGTTCAGTCAAGTGCCTCGGTTGGGGTCTGAACTCCAGCTGTCAGTGCCAGTTAACCGGACGGAATGGTGGAGGCTGTGGTGGAAGGAAATGTGACCCATGCAGGGAGAAACAGAAAGCTGGAGGTCTAAGGGAAAGGAGGTAAACAGTAGGTGTGCCTTCAAGGCTCCACCATACTTTAAATTGGTTGACTTAATCATAGTCATTATGTTTTGTATATTGTCGCTGAATACAAAATTTGCCTCAGAACATATACACATGTCAAACAGGGAACAATATACCATATTTTTAATTGAGATGAATGTAAAGGCTTATGGGAGAGTTGTAAAACACTAAAACTGTCCAACACAGTGTAACATATTCAATGCTAAACAAATACTACTAATGTCACGAGAAATGAGCTACTTTCTCTTTAATTTTTCTGAAGAAGAAATTCAAATTTGGTTGAAATAATATGAGCAGCACATAAAGTGCTATTATCATAAACTGCGTGAAACGTTTTCACTGACACTTTTAGATTTGCATAGCAGATGTTCAAGAAATATTCTTGATGGAAAAACGACTGAATTTAACTTAAATTTAACACCATATTTTGACAATATCTTCCCAGCTAACATTGGGTTGTTTGAAAACATTTCCTTTTAAAAATTGTGAAACAAACATCAAAATGTACAGTGTGATGCTAGCAGCTCTATAGGTTTTACTTATAGGCCCAGTTGTGCTAAATGCTCAGGAGCAGACACTATTCATCATGTTCACCATTTTACTTTTACATGTGAGCATCCTGACTTTTGCTAAATTGCACTTTGATGCATGGCATCAGTTTAGCAAGTAAGTAATAAGCCATGCGACAAACTGAAACTTGATTATTGGGCTAATCAAAGGGTTAATGCAACTTACCATGAGGTGGACATGAATGACCAGATTTTATTTCAGTTGATATGATCCCCCTCTGGGTACCACAAATGTACAAATAACAGCGGCAAACCCATAAGGGTAGCCTTTTTCTCAATCTGGACCAACAAATCAACATTTTTTGGGCCACCAACATGTCTTAAAAAAGTACAACTTGTGTCTTCCAATGGCTTATCTTTCTACAATATTCAATTGATAGCTGCAATAATCTTTCTAGGAAATTTGATCAACTAATAGCCACACAGAGGCTTAAACATCCCCAATATAAGTAATGATACAGTTAAACCACTTGTATGAAATGGTACACAGGTGCTTGAACACATCACAAGCTCTCTGAGTGAACCATTAAACGCTTCTCGAAATATAAATTCTGCCCTTGAAAAATAAACTAAATGTAGACTAACACTTTTTCCCTGTTAAAAATTTGAGCCATTTTACAACCAACCTTTATCCTCATGCATTCGGCTTCTTCTTCCGAGCTACTTTAATGCCTTTCGTGCTTTTTGGCTTTTTAAGGTTTCTCCTTAAGCCTCCGCCTTCTGCTGTCCTCATTACATCCTCTCTATATGATAAGCCAAATAGCACTGAGCCACTGCTGCCAGATACTGAAGGCCATTTGACAAAAGGTTATTTTAAGATAAATGTCACTTCTACCCGCTGGTAGTAGACTTTGAAAATCGGGTCCAAATTTCCTGTCATATACCACTAACAAGAGAAAGAGACAGAGAGTTATATAGAAGCATATCGCAAATATTCAATTCAACTAAGCTTCAATATTTTGTTCTTAGTATCCAGGAGGGAAAAGTAAAGGGAAACAGAACTGATATTGGCAGTTTGAAATGTAATATTGAAAAAAAATCAATGCACAAAACCATGATCGAAAAGTAAGAGCTTTTTGTCATCCTACACCCAGCTATAAATTCCTGTCCTTCACAGCTTGAAATGCACCATGTGTGATCCAATAAATAATTCACTGTTGAGTCATTAAGGTCAGTCACATCCTTGTTTTTCAACCAGTTTTACACCTGGTGATTGGTTGATGAGAAGTCCTTGTTGTTAAGCTCTGTGCAAGAAATTAGAGCACTGGTCCCAGTAGGGTTGGTGTCTTGGAATGTGATCAGGAAGCCATGAGAAATTAGTTTGCGACCATCTGCCTGCTCTTGTCTCAGTATGTTCAATAATGTGCACTGAGGAAATGATACCCAATCAGGCCTGTAGAGATCCTTAACAATACTACTACTTCTACGCAGATGACACCCAGCTTTATCTACCGGTCAAACCAAACAATCTCGCAGAACTCACCTCTCTTACACATTACCTTGAAGACATAAAACACTGGATGGCCCATAACTTGCTACAATTAAATGAGTCAAAAACCGAAACTGTTCTTTTTCAGGTTTGAAAAAATGCTGAGCAGAAATGCAATGTTACAGATATTTAAACTACTTGAGCTAACTAGCTAAATCTGCTGGTGAAGATGTTAGCTGTTTACCATGTAGCTTTAGCCTCAGTCTCTTGGCGCTGTATAATGTAATGTACGTAACATATTAAAGACCCATTTTCAAAAATCTGGATTTCAGAAGGAAAGTTTAAACATTAAGATGGCTCGGAGAGGAATTATCCACATTGTCGTATGCAAGCTAACTTCATCTGATAAACTCTGCTTTCCACAGTTGCCAGCCAACAACATTGATTGGTTGCTAACCTTACTGTTACTGCAGAATGAAATCAAAGAACCAAAACATTGATGTGACCTTAAGGTGGTATACTTTAGTAAACAACATGTATAACTGCTCAATATCTATGGCTACAGGGGCGACTCTTAGTGCAAACTATAGTGTAGAACCTACTAGAATGGAAGTCTTGACAACATAGCAACAGTTACCGAGGCGGGTCGAGCTTTACAGATAGTTGGCTGAAGTTGTGAAAAAGTTTGACTTTTAACCAGCTATTTCTGATAATCTATCACAGCTATAATCCTACTAAAGAGTGGCAATAAAGGGTGCATAAAATTAAAATCTGAATAACATTAAGAACAGTCTTTCAAATGGAGATCCATTTTGGTCAAATATATAACACTAAAGATATGATACTGGGGGGGATCAAATTCATTTAAAGTACTACCTTAAATAGGAACACATTACTTCTTTGATGAGTGTATTAATGCCCGGGTAATCATACTCAGGGTACAATGTGTTTAATAGCTGGAGACACCATAACTTCTCATTAGCAGATCAATTAGCTTTAGCCATGAAACCGTAATGCAAACCAATCTCAGCAAGAAATTGAATCCAAACTAAGTTAAATCCCTTTTCATATCCAACGCTGATGTTTGGTCTGCGGAATCTTTGCCACAGTGGATTATAATGGATTTGATTTAATATCTTTGTTTTGGATTTAGAGGATAAAATTGGGTTTGATCATAAGGGGATTAGAGTGAATTAGTTCATCTTTGTAGTCGAACCTTTGCAGCCACATGCTGAGAATGTTTATGTCTTTCGTTACCACACACAGGCTTAAAATGAAATCCTCCAATCCAAAGTACAGTCACATATGAATCATATCCGCAAGATTCAAAAAAAGCACTTTTAATCAATCTTATGTGATCGTCCTTTCCCTCTTTGTTGAGCTGTTTTGCTTCATCATCCGTCTGCTCACAGAACCATGGGAACAGGGCGTCATTGGTTTTTTAAAAATCCTTCAGTAATATGCAAGGCCTCTCAGTGATATGATGTGACCTTGGGTCAGTTTATAATTAAACCCCAACAGAAGCTGCCCTCCATTCTGTAATGTTTGAAAGGTCATACATATAACAGGGGGAATAAATGAAAAAAGAGGGATGGCAAATATCTTCCTGAGTAAGCACACACAGCATGTGACCTCCTTCTCCCTGGTGCACATTTACCACAAATTAAGCTCTTTCAAAGGACTGTACAGTACAAGCACTGAGAGGTCAGGGCAATGTAAGGAAACATGATGACAACATCTTAAATTAACTCTGAATGTGTCATTCTAATCTGGTAATTCTGTTTGACTTTACCTTCACTATACAGCTCAATTTATTTCATTTTAAACTGCACGTTTAAACCATTACTTGCTTTGAAAATATAAGTTAAAACTGTGTTTGAATGAGATTAAAACTAGATATACAAGAACAGTTTGAGATATTTCTTACGACTCGGGTGTGTGCAACAAAACAGTGTATAAACCTCAGCCATGTTTGAGGTTTAGCCTCGAGCGCGGTTTATCTGGCTTTTATGGAGCCGCTGAATTGATTTGCAATATAAAAGTCGCCTACACCGTTAATGTACAAGTCTAGACAACAATATGTCACTGAGAGCCTTTTAAAGACCTTCAACTTGCTTTTAAAGTGGTAAAAAAGAAGCTCCGACAATGGTGACATATTGCATCTTTTTATGTTTGGTACCTTTTAGAGCGTCTGGAAAGGTGACGGCTGGTGCATAAAAGTAAAAGAATTTCTTTCCTCAAGAATATGAAAGTCAGTTGGGAAAAAAAAAGTCTTCTCTACTGACTTTGTATTTTATATTTTGAGATCATGAAATTTATTTGTGAAATGAAACCATTTGTGTTCAGAGCAATCATGTTTATGTGTATATGAGGACATGACATTGATGATTAGAAGACACAATGATGCAGAATAAGATCCATGGAGTTGTACAATTACACAGGTTTTAACATGAACATTCTGTATTTAGTTTTTAATGCCACATTGTGCAATACACAATTTATGAGGAGCAGCATTTAATGAAATATTTTGTAAAATATTTGTATTTGCCAGTAATTCATATTGTGAGTTCATTATTCCTTTCTTGACTTCCATATAAAAGTGACTCTGTCGATAGGTTTTGTGTTTAGTTGAACAAATTGCTTCATTTAACAAACTGAGTTGACCTTCCCGTTTTTTCACACTGATATTTATTCAAACATGTTCTCGCTGTAATTTCCTTTGACTTGAAGTCTGCAGAAAATGGTTTCACAGGATTATGCACACGTGAAAGGTCAGGCTCAGGTCACTGATTTGATTACATAAATTCAGATATTAGATTAGATAAACGATGTATCCAGAGAGGAAATTTGCCGTGGGCAGAAGGGCAGAGAAAAAACATGCAGCTCTGTTCAAGTTACATATGACAGATAACATAACACAAGACAGGCAACCCAACAAAAACTAATCAAGTAACGCAGAAAATACAAGAAAAGAAATAGATTGTCAATATGCACATTTAAAAAATATATATAAAGTATATATATATATAAAGTATCATGTAAGACTAAAGGCTAAATATTTGTGAAAGGAATCCAAACAAGATATAAATACTGTGCATGGATTGGTTCATCGAGGTCAGGTTTAGCTGTTAGCTTGTTCAGCAGTGTGACTGATGTTGGAATGAGCTTAATGAGGTTACTCTTGCACTTAAAGGTTTTGTAACATCTGCCTTGAAATGACTCCTGTGAAAATGCAAAATCCTGTCAGTGAGGAAAGCGAGGAACATTATTATCCTTTTGTCTCCAGAACTGATCACCCATTGCTTTGCCATTAGACTGATAATAATTATAATTATTGGTGAATAAAAAGACAAAGCAGATAAGAAGACTGCTAGCTCTCTATTTTATTCTTGACACAGAGAAGTGATACTGGAGGTGGAGTGGTCTCAGTAATCAGCACAGCCAGGTTTATGCTGACCGGTGCGACCCAACTGGAATAAGGTTCACGCATGAAAGACAAATCTATTATATTTGCTTGACAACTATTTAAAAACTTTGCTAACACAGCACTCAAGCTTCATCCGGATTATTTCTATCAGGACTAATACAGTAATGTGTCAGTCAACAACACACTGTTCATACTTCAGAAGACAAAGCAACAATTATAGAGAGAGCAAGCAGGCAGTAGAGAGGTACATACATTGGCTTATATAGACCTTCATGTAGGGTGTCATTTCTATTTGTTGAATAGTTAAAAAAAAAAAAAGAAGCAGATTGTATGGACTCATGCTACAGTAAGGTAGTTGTTGAGGCTCTGTGAGGTGTCTCCTCAGCCAGGTAATCCATCATGCAGGAGGATGAGGCAGAGTGGCCATGATTCCCTGAATTACCTCTCCTCCAACACACGCACACACATTCCCCTGAGTCATCAGCGGCCAGCACACTCTCTGTGGGAGCTGCCAGGTGGTGGAGAGTGAGGAGGAAGACGAGGCGAGGAAGGACAGAGACACAGAGAGATTTGTGCAGAGAGAGAGAGAGAGAGAGAGAGAGAGAGAGAGAGAAAATAAAATAAAAACACAAAGGCAGGAGGAAGAAGAGGGGAGACAGAGATACACTAGCCTATTACACACAGCAGTCAGGGTTGAATGCCTGCTTCCTTAGCAACAGACAAACCGTCTCAAATTGCTGCAAGTTGCTGAAACAAACATCCTCCCACAAATCCACACTTGCTCACACACAAGCACAAAAGAGCTTTAGTTCATTGTGTGCATAAAAAGGTGTTTTCTCTTCTAGGACATTCTTCAGAGAACATTTCAGTCAGTGTTTGTGTGAGCCTGCAGGTTAATCAAATGTTATCAGTGAGGTCAATGTCTTGGCCCTGCATTTATTCCAATTAGCCGTATTGACCTTCCAGACGAGGCCTAACCTGTGCGTGTATTTAAAAAAATATTTTGTGTATTTGTAGCCATGAAAAAAAATCTTCCAACAAAGTCCAGGTGAAAAAAGTAATAAAATATTGCAATTTTTATTGAGGGTCATTCTGAATGTCTGTCCTCGTTAACAGCTTTTGACACTGCACAGTGCATCAGGGCGTTGTGTTATTCGTTTGTGACATCAAGGAGGGTTATTTTTTCTTTAAAGCCACTCACGTTTGTAGAAAACACACTCAGTGGCGTTGTCAGACCAGCTTTTTGTAGCTTATTTGTGGGTTTTAAACTATCAGTTCATGTGTTGGTGACTGTGAAATGGAAATGAACGGAAGTTTCCCGCTAGTTGGAAACTCTAATAACTGAGTTGCAAAGCACTATCATTATGAAATGTGAACTTTAAGACCTTTCCTTTAAACCACGTGTGACTTCCTATTTACTTATAAATGGTGTTACACTATATCCTCAAAGCATTTCCTGGTTATTTTCTTACGGGGTTGGGTGTTCATGTAAAAATGTATTTATTTTATGTTCTCTTCTTGAATGTAAACTCTTTGTTGTCTTCTAGCTGCATCTCATTTCTTTCAACTCAGTCTTTCAAGTGTACTTGAATTCTGCAAACTTTAAAAAAGTACAAACAACATTTATTTTTTTAAACTTTACAACCCCTCGTTTTCCTCGACTTCCTTCTGCCCTTTTTGAGATTCAATCGTAGGTTCTTTTATCATAAGAAAAAAATAGAGATACATTTCACCTCCATGAATTTAGAGGAACACAAAATCCTCCACCGTAATCTTCTCTTAAGTGAAACTGATGCTGTAATAATGTCGATGTCCTGCCATGGTTAATTATGAAACGCAAAAACTTCACCCCAAGTTGCTCCCACTGCTTCGTCGATGTCGTATAAATGTGTATGAATGGGATTATTTAATGTTGATGGACACTTTACACAGCAGCCTCTGCCATCAGTGTGAGTCGGTGTGACAATACTAGAAAAGCACCGTGCAAGCTCGAGTCCTTTTACCATACAGATTGAATGCGAAAGCAAGGCAATTATCTAGGATATCGGAGGAGAGAAGTCGTCCTGTTAACACTCTTTGATTACTTGACCATCAACACTCACAATGTATGCAAAGCAGCCTCACAATGTTCTCTTTCGAACACAAACCAAAAGCAGAAACACAAGCATCAACAATTCAAATCTAGTTAAACTTCCTCGTTTTTCCGGTCTGCTTGTTTGGCTCTTCTAGTCGAACTCTCTCAGTTCACACTGGACCACTGAGAAATAACAGATTGCAGACTTTCATTAAAAACAAAGAGAGACAGAATGCTGTCTTTCACAGAGCGAGGCTCATGTCAAATATCCTGACAGCATGCTCTTCCTCCTGAACCGAGCTCTCTTTGTTTCATTTTTCAGAAGGAAGATTTCGCTGTGAGAACAACAGGCTGCTACCGCTGAGACCTTGAGAGAACAATATCTGATCCATTCTTCCAAATCAATATGTATTATATTCAAAGATGTGTTAGATGTGTTATTGACAGCCAACCCCCCCCCCCCCCTTGCTTACATATTTAATATTGGGCTGAATCCCAGCTCTTATCCTCCTGGGTGTGCTCTCATCAAGATGTTGAAGGCCTTTTCTCATTTTGCACAGATTCTCTGGCTGCTGCCACAAAGGCAAAAGACAGACAAGTTGAAGGTCAGTCCACTCGGACAGACGGGTCTGTATTGCTTGTTATAACACCTGCTAACATACAACATGGCCCATCGCACCAACACTACATTATTGATGGCTTTATGGAAGTGGTTCAGCAGGAAAGTTGCCATAGTGCCGGGGTTGTTATGTTATAATATATGGCTTAATATCTAGAATTTTAATGTATACAAAAGTACCAGAAGTTACTCATGTCACATGTAATCACCACGTATAATACAGACCTGTCTCATGGACAGCCCGAGGTATTAGACACAATATTAAAGACTTTGATTAAATAACGTCCACCAGAAAGTATCGAACTGAAGAAGCCTTTTGGAGGAGAGGTGAAACGTCTTCAAGATCTTCAACCAGTCCAGTTGCCTTTGGATCGAGCTCCACATTTACCATGACCTGGATGACTGAGAACCTACGCGGACAGATGTTTTATGAGATCCTGCTTTTTCGGTCCTCACTTTCTCACCTTGAAAACATGTACTGTATACTACTATTAGCTCCTCTGTGAACCAGCAACCCTTCCAGTTCCCATCCCGAGGTACTTGAGCTGCAGCTTAGCTAAAATATTTTCCCAAGAAAGGAAACAGTAAAGTTATTTCTCAAACAGTATTTTGCAAGCAATTGTCAAAATTTGAAAACAACTTTTCCAGTTTAGCTGACCACCATGAGCTTCCTGTAGTTTTATTCCAGCAATAAGGATCTAAGGTGACACTTGGCTGGTGCATTCACTTTCAGTTTAACCTCCAAAAAAAAAGGATTCGATGATCTGATCATTTTACAACCTGATAACCTGACAACAACTTTGGGATTACCTGTGCAGTACTTTTTTCTAAAATTGGGGTTTGTTTTAACTTTTGGTATGAAATGAAGAATCATTATCATTATCATTATAGAATTTTAAAAAACTAAACTAAAATTATTAGAGTTATATAAAGTCTTGGCAAAACAACTGAGGTTTGTGATGCAAATATTAGAAGGAGACAACAAAAATAACCTCCTCAAAAACATTTGTCAAAACTGAAACACACGCAGAGTGGCTGCACCTCTGTGACTGAGTGTCGCATTGAGGTGATTAATAACACAATGTCAGAATGTCTTACATCAAACATATATTTCATAATAAAATACACTGAGTAAATACACTGTGTTTAAGTATATTCATATAATAAACCATTAAACAAGTTCCTCTGCAGAATCGGGCTTTTCATCAAATTCAAATGGGGATTAAATCATGATAAATAGCACCATATGTTAAATGCATCATGGGAAAAAAACTACTTACAGGGCATATGGAAGCACAACACTGCTACGCAGACGTGATGCTGTGATGCTGTGATGCTGTGATCTACAGAGCTTAAAGTGCTAAAGTACAGGTATCACACTCAAACAAACACACCTTACTCCCACAGTGTTAAGACAGGAATGGCATTCGAGGGAAAGGGGAGAAGAAAAATGCTAATAAAATAAGAAATAAAACCAAGGTGTTTGTCTTATAACAGAGCATTGAAAAGAAAGTCTCACTGATCCATCCATATCTCTCTGTGGAGTCATTCTGCACAGCCATCGGGGGAAACGGCAACAAATGTGGAGCATTTTGGGGTAATTTTCTCAACAATTATGACAAGCGGTAATTTTAGAAACACAGGCGGCCATTTCCCCCCCCGACTTTAAACTAAAACATGTTGTGAGGTACTGAGTATAATGATTAGAACAGTGAAGCACGGTAATGCTCACTCACAGACAATCATTGTTATTTAACCACTTTTCTTTCGGCAAACTAAAAAGACAGACAACAATAAACTTATGGAGAGACTTCAGGTCATATTTTAAGTTCAGACAACATATCTGATACCCGTTGGCTAAAGTCAGATAGTAGCTAACATTAGCATTTAGTTACTTGAAAGACAATATAAATGTTAGCTAAAGTGGTTGGAAGCTAATATCATTAAGTTGTGTAACAACAGAAAGGGCTTCAATTCCTGGCTGACACCAAAGTGGTTCAATGCTAGTATTAGCATTTTTTTAACAGTAGCTAGTGGGGTATGAAATATGATGTTTCATATGAACACTTGTCAGATTTACCTTCCCTGTAACCTTTAAGGGCGAGAAGTGAAGAAAGAAAGCATTAACTTGTCTGGCTTTTTTTTTCTTCCTGTTGGATAAGTGTTCAGGAGGGAAACACAGCAGAAGTAACCGAACAGCTTCAGTGTGAGACTGGAGGGGAACGCTGAAATGAGGGGGAAACAGCCGAGGAACGAGTGGGTTGGAATCAGAGTGACATTTCCAGGCCGTTTGAACGGGGGCTTGTCAAGGTGGTTAGAGGGTTTCATACAGCTGTTCTCAGCTCTCTGTATAGCAAGGTCGTCAAGTTTGGAGTGTTTGGCTGACAGCACGAGAGGTGAGTGTGAACAGAGGAGGGCCTGAGTCCAAATATGACAACACTGGGGGGGGGGAGAGAGAGATTTCAGCATTGTGTGTGTGTGTGTGTGTGTGTGTGTGTGTGTGTGTGTGTGTGTGTGTGTGTGTGTGTGTGTCAGATGAAACAGTATGAAACAGGACACAGCAAAAAGACAAGTATAGAGATTCTTTTTTTTTTTTTTTTTTTTTTTCACAAAATGCAAACTGACTTAAGTTCTTCTCAAATGATTATTGAATCATGGACGTTTAAGGAAATATCTTCTTTAAAATGGTTTATATGAAGGAGTTTTTTGGACCAAATCATCCAGCTCCCATTATAGAACACTAACATGCTGCTCCTCGAGATGAGGAAGACAAAGATGATGATGTCACAAACATATATATTCCTTATTGATATAGGTCACTATATTTACATCTATTGTAGTGTTGGTTTGCCTTTATGGATTCTAACCCTGACTCAGACACGCTGATCCATACTATACTATTGGTTTGAGTCCGTTGCTTTCCATTTGATGTTTGTACATGGTGTTGACTCTTGGGTCCATGTGGACGTGTGTGTGTATTTCATCTTTTTGGCTTTGCTTGAGCTGCTCTTTTCTGACATTTAGGGCAACAAAAGGTTGATTCAAACTTTACCAACGGAAGAGAGACAAACGTCCATATCTAAAATAAAAGGACAAATATATTATGAATATAATGTTGTGTGTAAGGTGTGAGTAAGGACCATATTTCTCTTCATTGTCTCAAAATCTTGGTGTTAATGGACGCTTGAGTGAAAGTGAGGCTGAGGAACGAAAGGCCCCGTTAAATTATGCATCACTTTAAATCCTGAAATGTCAATTCGCTGGTGTACCGCGCTTCATATTACAGCTGTGCACTCCATCCAAGTAGACACACAGCTAATGTTTTGCATTTATATTGCTATGACCGCAGGCACTTTCCTAAAATGCATGTGAAGTAGCATGTGTTTACTGGGTTTGTCAAATGTGTGTGGCAGGCGTCAACATTTTGGCTCGACCAGCTGCTAAATTGACTTAGTAGAAGCTATTTTCTCTGGATTCGAATCTGAGAAAAATGACGCTCAAAGAAAGGAAGTATTAAATCCAAACATGAATCCTTCCTCTGAGTTTTGCAGATTTAAAACTGATCTGTTTTGGAGCATGATTTCTCTAAAAGTCTGAAACAGGTTGCAACATAAACTCTTTGATCGACACTCTAGAATTACATATTACGTTTTTTCCAAGTTATTCACGAGTGTTTATGTACACAAACGTTTTCATGAAGCACTCCGATCTTCCTTATCGGTGCTTTTGCTGCTTTTAGATTGGACATAGTTGTAAAAATTCAGAGAAAGGCATTGGTACCTTTTTTCCCTTGTATAAAAGATTGTGGATGTAAATATGGTTATTATATTTTGCACCAGTTATCTAAAAGATGAAGACAATATCTTCCCTCTGCTATAGGAAAATGTTTAGTTTAGACACAACATGTAACCACTCCATTGATATTAAAACAAGCTCAACACCGGTTAAGGATCTATCAAATGAAAACTTGTGGATTATTAGTAAAAGGAAATGCTAAAAATGCACAGCTAAAATCAGGCTAGTTAGATAGAACGACTTGTGACCCCTCCAACTGAACCTCAACCCGCCGATGTGGCAGAAATCCTGCTTGATTCAATATGTTGAAGAATGTGGGGTTCATATCTGTCTTTATCCACACTCTGATCCTGACATTGCTTTGGCTTCCTGTCCACGTTTCTATTGATTTTATTTCACCTGCCCGGGCACCCCCTCAGATCAGCTGATAAACTACAGAGCTCGTCTTAAAATACTCTTATTTCAAAAGGCTGTTATTTCTGATTAAATTCTTCATTTTGATGTATCGTTATTCTACATTTTATTATTTTAAATTGAGGTGTTTGTGGAGCATTTTGTAACTTTGTCAATCAAAGTGCTGCATAATGAATGTTATTACTTCTATTAATATTTTATCATACCATGTTTACACGGCATCAGAAGGACAAAAGTTAGATCATCTTTAAGCATTCGGAACAACTTCATGTTCAGACAGTTGTTATTTAAGTGTTGCAGGAGTTTGACCTCTTCAGGCTGTTTTTCCCTCTCAGTGCACCTCAGGAGGAAGTGAAGACGTGTCAGAAAGCTCTACTCTGCTTCTACTAAAATAAATCAATAAATACATAAAATGTAGTTTTTTGATCTAAAAAGGTCAAGCAGTTTTATCTCACCATGATCCACTGAAAGGTGATGTCAATTGATACCTGAACCTACAGTATGAGGTCACGTAGACATCTCACACGTTGCTGCTGAAAAGTCTGATGATTAAGTGAAATGAAATTAGAAACTGAGAGGAGGAGTCACAGCTTAAAAAAAAAGATTTGAGCTGCTGTGAGGAGCGATGAGAAGTTTGCAGCTACATGTACATCTATAATTCATCACCGCCCAAGCTAACACAATCACACGCAGCACTTTGCGACTGCGGCTGAATGGGGTCTAGGGGTACAGAGCGAATGAGAACATTATTTCACTGCATAGTTCCTTTTAGACAACGGCAACAACGCCTCAGCACACAGAGACATAAAGATGAAGAGGGGGGCCAGGTGGAGGAGTAGGAGAGTCATCAGATCAATATCTTATTCCATGGTCAACTGCACAAAAACTCCCTCGTTTTGTTTTTCACACTTAACATGTTCACTTTCTTGTTGGGAAAGAATGAATGTGCTTTAGCTATGCATGGGTAAGAGTGGGGTTAAAAGTGAAGAAACGGAGGCATTGGAAACAGAGGAAAAAGAAAAGGCTGTGCCCCGACTTCTTTTTCCTCTAAGAGGTTTATATCTAAATATGTCACCCAGGCATGCAACCTCATAGAGACGATAAGAACATAATGAATCTTATAATTAAATAGGCTTTATTCTGTGACTGTCCTTCACCTGCATGGGAAAAATGCTAACACTCGTCAAAGATAAAGAGTAGCATGGATTGAATATTTCTCCTGCTGAATGGATTCTGCTATCGCCCTCTTTTCATTATATCAAACTGAAACTCGTCACACATTTCACAGAGACACACGCGGCGTGTTATGGCAAAGGGGCACTCATTTAACCACCGTGGCAGAGTGATGTCCTTATGTTCTTTAACTTATCTGCAAAGGCTTCTTCACTTAACTCACTCACTATTTCTGAACTGATCCAGGAAGTCAAGAGATGCAGCCGTGAGCTGCTGAATTGATAACTGCACTTCTGATGAATAAAAGCAAGATAACAACAATTGTGAAATTATGTTTAAATGCTTATGGAGATTTTTTTTATCATGCTGTCATATTGTCCTCTTAAATAAAGTAAAGTATATTGCAATTTTAAATGTAATCTATATTGGAATTTATCAGTTTTATAGACATTTGCTGATTAAATTCTGTTGCACAATTCTATTATATTCTTGCAAAGATTTTCTTCCTTTTCTGCCAGCTCTTTTTTAAGGGTTTATTTTGAGACTTTTAATACTTTTATTTTAGAGAAAGGGCAGTGGGTAGAGTCAGAAATCAGGGCGGAAGAGGAGGGGAGTGACATGAGGGAAAAGAGCTACAGGTCGGATATGAACCCGGGCTGCCCGCTTGGAGGATTACAGCCTCTGTATGGGTTGCACGCACTGACCACTAGGCTACCAGTGCCCCATGTGTTGTTGTTGTTTTTTAAAGTAGAAAGGTATTTTTTCTTCCACACAGTCTTCTTCCTTGTCGAAACTTTGCATCTATATGACCCAATTTGCAATTCAAGTGCTGACATGTTCGGGGAAAGATAAATGTGCTACATGCTAATGATGTCTTACAATAATCATAATTACAGCTTTCAGCTGCATCTGATGTCGTATCAAGTACCTACCCCAAACACAGAACTTTTACTTGGTCAGCTTTTACTGATCTTGCTGTAGAAGAACACCGCGTTCTTTATTAGCATAGCATGCTAATTGTTCTATCACAGAAAAGGTTGACCTTGTGAATAAACCCATTTGAGAGTTTTGACACCATTTGTGTACATTTTAGCTACTTGTGGCTTTGTTGGCACTAAACAGCACTGGTCTCTTGAAATATAACAAAATTCTGCTACAAATAATAATACAAATGGCTTTGACATACAGCAAACGGAACAAAGGTCAATCACTGAAATCTACCACTTTAGAGATATATGCACCAGAAGTATTCACGAGTGTTTTTGTCATCTCACACACTCAAACACACACACTTGCCTAATCGAGCCATGTCAAGCTTTGCTCCCACATCCATCAGGCTCATGAACAAATGATCTATTTCTTATTTATTTTTAACACCACTCATTTAACCGCTCATAACAATTATTTGTGACCTATTTATCATGCTTTTAATAGAGCCACTTGTATGTGTGTGTTTCTGCTGTTGTTTTTGTGTCTAGCTGTATGCGCACTGATGCTCTTTAACACAAATGAAGTTCCTAACGGATAAATAAAGTTATTTGAATTGAATTTGAATTGTCTGGTGATTTCTAGACAAATAAACTGTGTGGTTCGCCTTAAAGTGACCTTCCTCCTGAAGCCCAAACAAATACAGACAGACACACACAGAACATAATCCATCATGATCCTTCAGCGTCCACTGCTAAGGAGTCGACATGAACACGAAGAACAGCGGAGTTACTGGAAAGAGCGTTTGTGTGTGTGCGTGTGTAAAGGAAGGCAGACGGAGAAAGGAGAAAGCAGGTCAGACTTCGGTGATCTCGGTGGATTAGTGGAGCAAGGGGTCCTCCAGGGGCTCATAGTGTTAAGAGCTGACACCAGATGTCAGCTTGTTGCATCTTATCCATCAGATTTTGTTCTGGTGCTTAAATGCCACTCTTAATAAAAAAGTAAGCTAACACTGTTTTTACTGTTGAAAGCACCTCAAAATGTTAGACGTACAGCCTGAGCGACATATAAGCACATTCTTCAATTTAAGTTGAAAGCTATTGGGTCTTCACTTTTCTATTTAATATTACTTAATGCTTCCACTCTGTCAAAGATTCAGGTTTGTTAATCTAGTAGCTTTTGATGTTACTAGAAGCTAATGTAGCCTTTAGCCTTTAGCGTGGAGCAGGGATGGGGAGCGGGCTTCAGATGTGTAAGTGTGCTCACTTCACAAAATAAATTCACATCTCACAACAAAAGTCTTTAAACTTATATATCATGCAGACCTGTAGACACGCACTCAACTTGTTGAAAATTGTACCAGGAAACCAAAACCACTGGGTTAGGGGAAGAGTAAAGAGGGAGGTTTGGATTAAGATAAGGTTGTTTAGAGAATACAAAGTGAAGTAATGTTTAAACAAAGTAACTTACTTCAGGTAAAAAAAATATCAACTTTTAATTTTGCATCCACCACTGTTAGTTTCTGAAGTGGTGTTTTAAAGTCAAATAATGGCGGCTGCAAATGCTGCTGACTCCAACGAACTTGGTCGAAACGAGAAGCAGGCCCAGAGGCAGGCTGAATGAATATCTTGATAGCTGAAACACCTAACTAGCCTAGCTGTCATCATCTAGCTGACATATTCAAAGCAATGAAAATATCACAAACAAAGCTGAAAGTTCAAGGTCAGTAATGGGTTTTAGCTGAAGTGAAAGCTATAGCCTCCTGGCAAACAGCTCGCCTGTCAGTCAAATCAGTCACCTCTCACCACAAAAAGCTATTTAGATAAAAAAAAAAAAAAAAAACTATTTTGAAGGAGTCTGTAAACATGTCGATTTCTGTTGTAAAAATGGGCGTTCTAAAACTGGTTCTAACGGGGATTTCTTGGCTTTTGGCAGCCAGAACTGCAGGTTTTTGCACTTGCAATGGCTTTATTTCTCAAACACTTAGTTCCCATTCATAACACAAACCCCAATCTACTGCATACAGTACATGTTCTTGACTCATCCGTTCAACAACACCTCCTTCTTAAGGCCACTTTCTCACTCTTTAAACTTCTTCTTAATTACTAACCCATTTGCATCTCCGCCCTTACGTAACTATGACTGGTTTCACTTCACTCATTTTTGATAACTCCATCTCAGGTGAGTACAAAAATTAGTAGTAGGGCTCTATTTTATGTATCTAAGCTCCAAAGTACAACTTCAAACAGCCATTTAATGGGCTGTTAAAATCTAAATTAACTGTGTAATAGACTGCAGAAACACTACTATTCATTTTGATTTCTAATGCACATTTTTCTAACAGAGCTTCTGTACTTTTAAAGGACCTTTGCTGGAGTATATTTACAATGTTGCACTGGTACTTTTTCATCAGTAAATGATCTGTGGACATCTTCCACCACTGCAGATGTTTAAGGAGAAACAAGCAAAGGGAGGTGTTTGTGTGTGATTTTTTTTACCTTATAGATTTCCACTAAAGTTGAAGGGCATTAGATGCCATAAATCAATAATGATACCCAGCCTAGATCAACCTTAAGCTTGGGTAAAAAAATCATAGCGGCAGATGGCTCTACTTTCTTCATCACTTCTGTCACTCACCTCTCACTCTCTCTCTTCTATTTTTCTTTGTGTTCTGTCCCTCTCTCTGGGCTTCTCTCCAGTTTTTACGAGGAGCCGACGGCCAACAACACAAACATTGGCCCCGCTCTTCCGTCCGGCAGAGAGGACACAGAACAGCAGGGCAGTACAGCAAGGTTGCAATATAACTTTCCGCATGATCCCTCTGCAACGCCTACTCACCATACCTCAGCGGCTCGCCGCTTTTTCAGAGCGAGATGATAGCTGCTTAAAAAATGACCGTTGAAGGCAAAAGAACGGCAGAGGGCCGGTGCAGAAAAGTAAAGATACAAACCTGTAGCCAGCAGTAGTGTTTGTTAGAAATTACGCCAGTGGTAAGGGCCAATTGAAAGCAGTTTGTGGTAACCTTTTGTAGCTTGGACTTGGATGTAACTGCCTGACCCTTTTTGATCACCTTATAATTAGGGTATCATGGTCTACACAAAGTGTCAAGAGCTCCAAAGACAGAAGGAACATTAAATCAATTTTGGACATTTAAAAGAAAAAACAATAAATCAACCATTAAGAAAATACACCTCAGATTAATATACATCATTAAATGCAGCCCTTTAGATGTCATTTTTTTATACTGTATGGTACATCTTTTTAGAGTATTTCTTTTGCCCGAAGTATTTACTGGATCTTCCTCCCACCCACTGGAGTGCAATGGAAAACTGCCCTTCACCTTATTTTTGTAATAGTAGCGCTTTAACTAGCCACTGTGATGGACACTCTCGATCTTCTCGTCATTAAAACCCCTCCTCTGTCCTCTTTGGATCTACTCTTTTCAACCTGTTTATAGTCTGCTTGCCTCCCTGTCTGTTCTGGGGACGGTCAAGCTCGTCTGGCAGTTTGAAGTCCACCACTCCTGTCTGACCTCGACAAGGGAGGTCCGGGAAAGTTTGAGCATTTGCAAGACAGGAACATTGATCAACAGTTGACAGATAAGATAACTCATTACGTTTTGAGCCTGTATATATGTGTTTCAGTTTGTTTGTACTGTCCTTTTTCTGGACGTGTTAGGGTAAGGCCATAACCATCACACCTTTGAACATAAGACTGATCTTAAGTACGATCAGCTGTCAACAGGATCATAGATTCACCGGTATAAATTAGGACAGTAAGGATATTTTACGCTGATTCTGGCAACAAATTTACTTTTCAGTTTGATTTGGAGGAGGCTTTTGGCCCGAGCTTAATTCTAACATAAATCCTGAATATAAAACTGCTACTTGTGCAAAGAGCTAATTGTAGAATATCTCAGTGATAATATTAGATGAGCAACTGCTGGGAAAATAATATATAACCTCAATATGCCCTTCATTGCCAATTAGTATAAAATCTTAATTAGAATCGAGGAGAAACCAAAAACATTTTTTTTACCCTTCAGCCGTTCACGATGAGTCAGTATTTATGAAAACATTGTTTCATTTATATATTGTTTTAGTTGAGGTCTCTATCAGCAGAAACTTTTAGGTGTAGTTAAAGTGAAGCTTAAACCTCCAGCTGTGCTATTTCATTTACGAGTAATATTTGGGTCAGTGTAAAACTCATCTACATCAAATAGAAGCAGAAATGACCCTCATCACACAAGCACCTCGTAATGCTTTCAAGAGTGACTGTAATCTGAATTTTAAGAATCTGAACAAGTTCAAGTAGATTTTGAAAATTACGCCAGAGTGATTTCCTCTTTAAACAAAGCCCTCCAAACTTTTCAATCGAAGAGTACAAATTGTGATGGTTTGTAGAGATAATTATTCAGGCAGGCAGTGGATCTGAGTCTGTTTGAAGAGCAGGTAAATGAGCTGAAGATCATTCTGCAGCTCTACTGACATCACTGTCAACAACATAAAGGCTTCCGTGAGATAGGACAGAAGCACACAATTCAAGATGTTGTGGGATGCTTGTGCAATATGTAGACTTTCATACACTGTAAAAACTAACAGCACATCTTAGTCAGAGAAGTAAGTAGACTTAAACTCTTAAACTTAAACATCAACAATCTTTGGAGTCACTCATTCACCTGAACCTAAAAATTAATAATTGATGTTATAATTATTTTGTTGTGAGTGCTGCTCAATCATGGAGCATTTTAAGTACAAGTTATTTATTCCAGTGTGTTCCAGTGACTTATTTATCATAGTGACTTTACCCCAGGAGGATTGGACTTTTGGACACAGGACTTTTGATTTTAACTCTTGTGTTTCCACTACAAAACTGTCCTTAAAGGGACAGTTCATTTTTTTTTATTAAGTGGGATTGCATGAGGTTCTTGTCAAGAGTCGGTGTATTACCTACAGGAGATGTCGATCAGCAAGGCCTCTCATAGAGGAAGTGGCCAGGTTACCTGCCCAGAATGATATTTTGTTTGTCATGTAAAGCACTTGGACATTGTGCTGTTATATATTTAAGTTGTTTTCAGAACCTCTGAGATCCGATCAATCTAAGACAAGTTGCAAACAGAAATAGAATAAACGTTACAGCAGTCATAAGAGCACCTTATATAAAGCATTCAAAGTCTTATGGTAGAAAAGGAAATTTTAATCTGAGATGAGCCAAGTCTGTTCTTCGAGAAACAAAAACAAAGAGAGGGTTGAGTTCTCAAAATTGCTCCGAATGCTGTGACCACTCTTATCAGCTCTCCACACCGCCTTGTAACAGCTTCACATTGAAGATAAGAAAGATTCAGACGGGTCTCACTGAGAAGATGAGTTTATGTTTGGGGGTTTGTAAGTGTGAAAGCGAGGAAAAAAAAAAAAGGGTAAGACACTGGAACGTAGCCACATCAACAGCAGAACACAGCAGGGCAGGCGGAACCAAAGGTCCCTTCCACAGGGGGAGTGATTAAGGTGTTGCACACGACCCACAGGGGAGCGAAAGGGCAGAGAGAAGAGCTCATTACCCATAATGTAGAAGAAGAACTCTCACCTATACGACAGCCTTTAGTCTCACACACGCTCTCAACCGCTTAGATAATCAGGCTGCCTTTTGCTGAATCGAGTAAATATGATTTAAGCTGCAGATGTGATTCTGAAGACGAAGAAACGGTCAACAAAGACCAATCAGAGGTGGGGAAAGGAAGAAGAAAAAAACCTGCCTATTGATGAGTTCTCAATCTCTTTATGCAGACAACAATATTAATGCAAACACCTGATGGTGGAAACGGTGCTCTGATTCTTCTCTCTCATAAATCCATACACAGAGGTTAACCTGAGCTCAAAGATCTGGTTTAAACTGGCTGCTTTGAGACACCAACACGATATTTTTCACAAGCTTTCTACTTGCAATGTGACATAGTTGATAATAAACAGAGGTCTTTACAAGTGACAATTATAAACAATATTACCTGTAACATGCTTTTTGTCCAAACATGTAGGTTTGACATTTTGTCTTGGTTATATCAACTTGGGCTCTTGAAATAGTGTTTAGATCATCCATATCCACCTTCAAGTCATAACCATGAATGAGAAACCAAGATCTTTTCTGAACACTCCTACATATCCAACTTTATTCTCAATATGTCAGTCGCTGCGGAAAAACTTCAGCGCCACATCAGCAAATAAATGTTGAATGATGTACAGCTGAAGCTATAGCACTGAGTTTCTCAACTTTGGAGTCTATGAAACCTTGCAACATGATAGAAGCAGAACATTGGGGAGTCAGATTTTGTGCAGTTTTGTGGACTATTTTGAACAACCACAATGGACCGTGTAGCAATGGCGTCCACTGCTTGGGCTGGCCGGCTTGTACATTAGCTAGTACAGTAGCTGATGCTGAGGTGACTTCTTCCCTAAAGTTCTGGCCGTGCTTCACAGTATACATGTTCTTTTGGCCTGAGGTCCTTTGGCCTTCTCTTACCTGGTTGATGATGTAGATGCCGTAGTCAATCCTCTGCCGTCGGAGGATGGGGTGGAGGTAGTGGAGCCAGTACTTGAGGTGGTTTTCTCTGTGGCGGAACGGGATGATGATGGCCACCTGAGCAATAAGGGAAAGGTTTTTGCTTATGATTTGTCACTATCAAATCAAAAATATTGACCAGAAAACCTTTCTGCATTTCTTTCAGTAGAAGAATTCCGATGAAAAAATCAAAGCCACAAGCAGCATTGAATAGGCCCTGGCTGTGGGGTACGTCATGGCTTGAGTTTTCATGTGAATTGGACTGTGATCAAAGGAGTAATGTGTGACTTCATGTGGCCACGTTGACCAGCGGTAATTACAGTAAGCACTGTGGTGATGCACATGACGTTCAGACTAGCAGATGTGGATGTTTGTTTGGTAACTTACCGCCTTAACACTAGGTGGCGTTGTGACTATGAACTAAATTCTGCATGCTGATCTGTCATCAAATATGCAAAATTCATCCCACTAAAAGTGCTAATTTTGTTCGACATGTAAGTTAGAAAATGAATAAGAGTTTATTCATTCCAATAGGGACGTCAGACAACTTTTGGTGCTCGGGCCCTAATTTATAAAGTGATAAAAAAAAACCTGTCAAATCTTATGTATTAGTAAAGGTGCACCAGTTGAAACTTTTCTGTATACAAGGACAAAGATGAGACAGACTTCCTGTGTCAGAGTGTTTATTTGAGTGATTATGCCTCAATGAGTTCTGTCTCACCTTGCACTGAACTGCTCTGCAGCAGAACATCTTTTCTGTATCGCAACCCCCCCCCCTCATTAATGTCACATCAAGTTGCTGTTCATTCATAATAAATGAAGCAGCTCAAGGATGGAGGTCTCAATGGCATCACAGATTTGAGGCAGATTTGAGTCCGTCCCGTATCTCTGTGCTCTTAAGTGACTCGTTCTCAGCTGTCCAAACAGTCCAAGGCTGAGCTCTAATCTACCGTATGGCTTCATGATGATAACACACTCGCAAGAAGACAGGCAGCACTCCGACCGCAGTTTGTGCATGGTCAGGGTCGTGATGTGTGCACCTGTTTCATTTTCATCTTTGCTGCTTAAGGACGCACCCGGATCTCAGTGATGGTACAAAGAGTAGCGAAACTTTTAACACTTTAAACTTTGTTTTAGATAACATTTCATGACGCCATACTTAAGTGTTGTTGCGCATGGCTTCTGGTGTACCTTTGTCATTTAAATAGATACTTAGTTCAAAATATGGAAGCAGATTCATGCCAGGAAAAATACAAAAAAATAAAGAAAAGAAAATAAGTTGAACATGATAGAAAAAAACACAAAAAAATGTTTTAATCACGATTAATTGCTGAATTTCAATAGTTAATCACGATTAACCCACTTTTAATCGGATGTTTGAAATTGTTTTATTCTGCATTTCAAAAAAGCTATTTTTTCTGTTTTTTTTAAGCTAGAGATACTTTACTTCCTATTTTGATACAAACCTGCTTTTAATTTGAAAGAAATAAATGAGCTTTGGGTAGCTTGAACGTTAAGGCATTAACATAACCACAGAAAAAAGGAACACTTTAAGGATTGAAAGGTCAATGAAAACAGTGAACGCTAAAAGAGTGAAAGATTTGTGTCACAAGGGGGATATTTCTTTTGACTTGTCAACTGAGCTGTCCGGGTTTTTCAAAGTAAAAGAGACACCAGAGGCAGAGTTGTGTGGTTCCCAGAAGCTGGGGTGTCTTACCTACAGTGCGCCTAAAGGGATAAAACAGCACCTGATTAATGTGATTAAAAAGTGAACACGTTAAAGAAAACTGAGAAAAACAGTTCTTGTATTACAGTTATGTTTTGCTTTCTTTTAGAGGTGTGTTTCTATTTTAAAAATATTGAGTTTAGTTACATGGATTGATAACAAAATGTGTGAAATTCAGAGCGACAGACGTATGTACAGACCTTCCATCTGGGCCGACAGTCAGGTGGCGTGTAGCGGCCTCCCTCCGTAACGTTGGGGTTTTCTTTCTGCACTCGTTCCATCGTCATCTGGGAGCTGAACTCGATCAACAAACGACCCACTGAGGTCCAAAAAAGAAAGAGAGAAAGAATTAGTGAGATGAAGAGGATAACAAGAGAAGACCGAGTAGGAGATACAAAAAAAGATGACGGGCGGAGAGGAAGCAAGGAGAGGGAGTGAGGGAGCGAGGGAGCGAGGGAGCGAGGGACAGAGTGAAGGAGCTTTAAGCTTCAAAGCAGCACTGTACATGTTTCAAAGCAATGTGTGCAGAAATAATAGTTTCTGGGGACACAGTTTGCATAATGCAGCATTTAATAAGAAGCACAGGCTTGGGAAAACATATACTCCTGAAAAAAATAGAAACAAAGACTTTGAAGTCAGTCAGAGTAAACACAACATGAAAGGTAATTACGCTGCTCAGTGATGAAGCCACAACGACCATACGTTCTATCTCTACCAATCTATCCATCATCCCTATGAGTACTGAAGGATCAAATGATATCTTGTGTCTGCGTGCAAGAGATAGTAGGTTAAGACTAATTTAAAAAAAAAAGACAAGGGTTGGCTTTGGATCTCTGTCCCGGATCATAAATACAGAGCCTCGTTCAGGGAGCCAGGATCATTAAAATATATGAGCGAGCTCTGCTGTTTGGGCTCCAAACCAAAGACCTGCAAGCACAAGCAGACTCTGAGCTCTCATTCTGTAGCGAAATGTCACTCCTTAGTGAATGTGTTTTCTTCAGCGTCAGAAAAAAGGCTCATTAGTTCATTCACAAAGCATCGAATTCAAAGGAAAAGAATGATCGTTGATAGGTGGTTACTTCAAAAAATAGAGAATCTTGTCTGTGGAGGAGTCATTTGATTTAAACTAAACTGACGGCACACCTTTAAATTGGACCATTTGTCCATTTTGTGCAATCAATCATTTTATTTTGACATTTTAGACTAACTGAAGCAAACACTGACATGAAAAAAATATTTGCACAATCAAGCTTGATACCATGATACGAGACAAAATCCAACGAAATGACTGAAAATAGCTTTTTATCGATTTATTAGACTTTTTCTGTGTCTAAAACCTGACACATCTTGTTGTGCTGTGCAGAGCTGCACTCCCTTCTGTTAAAATCTGTTAAAAAATACATCACTGAGCACCGCTGTTTGTACCAAGTTACATTATCCTCCACTACAATAAATCAAGGTACAGCAGTTGACTCAATGTTTGAGTCATTCGCAAATTCATCATTTTTTGTTTCTGCTCAAAATAGCACCTTTCTGTGAATCCTCCCAGGGCTGGAAAAAGTGTCAGGAAACTGCGTGATTTAGTCATTTTGTGAGTAGCATTTGTAACAACCTACAGTGCACAGATGTATTAGGACATTATTCAGCCTATGATTTTAGTTTTTTCAGAATAATGAAGTTACATATTTCTCACCTGTTTTTACAGATTAGGCTCTTCATTAGCAAAGAATGGGCTCGCTGCTACAGGCTGGGAGATATTACAGTCCAGCAGAAGAGTAGCTACACCATGTCTAAAGGCTGAAGTGCATTTGAGTTATTTTTTGGGCCCTGTTGCCTTTATTAGATAGGACAGCTGAAGGGAGACCGGACATTCTGGCTGGAGAGAGTGGGGGATGACATGCAACAAGGTCTACAGCCTCTGCACATGGGGGTCCACGATAAACCGCTACAGGCTACCCTGCGCCTCATTTTAAGTTTTAGAGTAACATAACAACTTAGTCCCTTTGAAAATGTAAACACGCATTACTCAATGTAACAATCAAGAATGTAAGAAAGCAAACAAGAGAAGAAGAAAAAAGAAAAGAGTAGCTGGGCCGTAGTGCTTCTAGAAATGTCTTGAGTCAACACTGAAGGGACCGGAAACAAACGATCAACTGGATCTCTTTTCATCTGAGTTATGGATACTTGTGATAAATGCCTTTGGTTTTTGAAGATTTACTATTTGACTCTGGGATAATCCTGCACAAAATGAGAAAAATAAAGCATGTGTGCAAAAGTTGTTCAATATTGCAATAACAATAGGAAGTGTGATGAATAATAAAAAAAAGCATAAAAACTTCACTCAGACTTTTTAAGTCTTTTTTCTGTTCTTTGTGTTTTACAGAATAACTGTTTACATCATGTTCCTCCTGAACGAAATACCTGTTGAAAATGTTTTATTAGCACCAATGTATTGGCACAAATGATGTGAGGCTATCTGACAGCTAGCTTTAACTTCATCTGACTCATTCAAAATAAAAGAAAAAAATATATATATATATAAAAATATAACATTGTAAAAAAAAAAAAAAACATTTTTTCTTCATTTAGACTTTTCCAATGTTGTTTATTTTGAACAGTCCCATACAATGAAAATTACCGTGCAGTCCTAATCTGGACCACAGCTGGTCCGAGTGGCATCAGTACCGTTATTTCACATTCACAGTAACATACCGTATTGAAAACAAAAGAAGAACTCCAGACTATTTCAGCTTTGATTTCTTGTCTCTGCCTCTGGATTCTAAAAATACACAACAAACAGCAGAAACTTGAATCCAACACAAGATTTTCTAAAATAGGACTCAATTTATTGCGTTTACCTGACTCAGATATTCAGCCTTTTTCATTAGGGCCACAGGATGTGGTCAAAAAAGCTGAAAAATCTCAGTCTGTCAATAAAATGTGAGAAAACCTATTTTAATAGAATTTGTAGACAATGGGAAAGTTATAGAACTACATTCTACATAATTAAATATTTTTGAAGTCATATAGGCTTATAGTCATATAGGTTATCAAAAATAAGAAATATATGATTCTGTTGCAGCTATATAAATAACAGGTGATGCATGTCATGTGTAGGGGTACGTGTTTGATCACACAGCGTGAGAGCTGCAGAGAGCAGAGATCAAGTTCAGTAAAGGTATACGAGATAATAATCCTCTTAGCATTGACGTATGGACTTTGTGCTGAGAGGTCTCCTCCAATCAACGGTGCTGATGCGAGGAGCGTGATCGATGCCAACAAGGTTACATGTTCATAACACACCTCTTTATCAAACCACAAGAGCTGAATGCAAAATATCCCCACAGCCCCGTCCACTGGCTGCCTCCGCCCGCCCGTCACCCACAGTCTTCTCCGTCCTCTCTCGTGTCTCCGTTTGATTTTTCTCTTTCCGCCTCTCACAGTAATGAGACAGTAAGTGGAACATAGTGTTTTCATCTCGTCTCAGGATGACGTGAGTCAGCGCTCGTGCAGAAAAAAAAAAAAAGGACACACCGACAGGAAATACAAGTTCTCACACTAAACGATGCTATTGTTAGATTTATACGGTAGGTTGTTTGTTGTTGTTCGACCCATATTGTCAAAAAATAATTGATGCAGTAATCTTTGAGGATCAGGCAAATAGTGCAGTGAAGTCTTCTGTGGAAAAACTAACCCACTTCAGGGATTGCTTTATTTAGGGCAAGTCTGGAATTCAGTTCAAGGCAATGAGAGCTTTGTTGTTGTTTTCTGCACGGTGGATCTACGGCACACACGGCGACCTGGCTTTACTTTAATATGTGATTTATGATATCAAGGTTGTTTGGTTGTGTGGTATTATATGTCTTCTGGATGTGGTTTCCATTTCAGCCTGATCCCACCACACCGACACACGGGCTTTTATAATTTCTTCATGTGCTTTGTATTTTTAGATTCTTGTGTGAAACAATAAAAAAAATGAACACAACTGCAACATCACCGTGTTGATTTTGCAGCTGTAAAGTGTAGACTCAGCTTTCTGCCGTATGCAGTTTTCAAACAGGTCACGTTGAGGGTTAATGTTTGCAGAGAACCGTCCCAACAAGAACGGAGCAACATGACTCGCTAAAGTCGAATGCAAAGCTCAACTGTGAATCCAACAGATCCAGCACTCAGTACTATGACAGACAGACGGACGGACGTCTCATCAAAGATCAGAAGTCAGATTTCTGTTAAAAAGACAATTTTTAAAAACTTTTATATGCTGTATATTCATTTATATATCAATATAGATTCCGCCACCAGGGGGCTCTCAATCATCCATCCATCCATTATCTGTACCACTTTCCTTGTTCGGGGTCGAGGGAGGCTGGAGCCGATTCTAGCCGCCATCGGGAGAGAGGCGGGGTACACCCTGGTGTGTTCGCCAATCAATCACAGGGCTGACATACAGCGACAGACAACCAGCCACATTCACATTCAAACATACAGGCAATTAAGAGTCAAAAAATTAACTTAACCAGTATGTCTTTGGGAGGAAGAACCCACACATGCACAGAGAGAACATGCAAACTCCACACAGAGAGGCTTATGTCCAACAGGGATTCGAACCAGGAACCTCCCCACTGTGAGGCAACCAGCACTAACCGCTACACCACCGGCCCTCAATCAATGCTACAATAACAGAAGATGACGTTGAGGCTGGCCGAGAATCATGGGGGTTCCCGACTCCAACTCCACAACTTAGAAACAGACGAGGATCTACTACTTACTTTTTTCTTCATTTGACAAAGCATATCGCCTCAGATAATAAAACTAGTACTTCAATTCAAAAAGATTCCAATATTACACTAGTTTAATGTTTTAGAGCCAGCTGAGAAATCGTATGGGATAACAACTAGAACTATGTGTCGATGGTAAGTTGATTGGCACAAATGACGAGACAAAAAGCGATCAGCCGCACGGTAAGAGACTCACGTCACTCTTGCATCATGATGTCTGCATTATTGTCGCCGCTGAACTCAAGAGACACACTGTTGTTGTTGTTTTGATTAGAAGTGAAGGTGACAGGTAGAGGTCAGGCAGCTTCCAAATAGACTGCTGACGTGAGTGAAGGAGCCTTTTTAAACCATCACCGAGATCATCCTGTGTTACTGTGACAAGCAAGAGATCAATAACACAAAGTGAGAGTACGAGTGTGTCACTGAGGGAAAAAAAAACACACAGAGAGAGAGAAATATGTAAGTGTGTGTGCATGTAAGAAAAAAAAAGTTAATGTGGTTTTGAGCTAATGATGAGGAGGACAAGTGATTAATGAGAACTGTCATGAGTGGTAGCAATTAAAATGCATGTACATCACACACATAAACACGTATTATCGAAGCTTATCTATGTGGTGATATTACAGTAATACATGACAGGATGCTTGACAACTCACACTGCAAATACACACACATACACTCACAGTTCTTAATGTATAAACGCCCAAATTCCCCCTCACAGTAATGAGCCAAATGTCTGAGATAACAGGTTAGTAGTACATGTACTGATGCAGTACACTGAGAGCTCAAACCTGTGAGCATTTTACACTCACACTCTCACGCTGAATAAAGCCTGGGCCTATTTGGGGCTGTAATTCCGCCTTCGGTCTTACTCGATAACGAGGGAACAGAGTGAGGAGAAAAAAGGGAGCACTCAAGTGTGTGTGTGTGTTTGTCCAGAGGCATCCATTCACAGGTATTTCAGAGCCCTCTTCGTTATCCCCCCCCCCCCCCTCTCTTTCTCTGTCACTTTTTGTTAATTTGCTGTTTCCCCACAAACCACACAAACCCTAAACATTACTGAAGTATTGCCGATGACATTCACTTACACTCACTCTCCACTGTAGCCCATCATTTCTGAACATTTGATCATTGTGCGGAGGTTTTATCAGGTACATAACCTGAGACTTACATAGCCCCCATGTTCACATGATATCCGCTCTCAGCGGTTCAGCTCCTGCAAATATCGGGTCGCTCTGTGTGTCAGAGAAAATGCGAGAAGGCAAGAGAAAAACGTGTTTTTTTTTTTTTTTTAAGGTGAAAATGAGAGGGAACTGTGAAATGCACAGTCAGTGGCACAGCAGAGAGTTGCTGCTGAGGCCTGTTGGTGATGTGTTTGGCCTGCCATGTCACATGACTATCACTCTGATACATGTCTATAGCAAACTTCTCCCCATATTTCTTTCTTCTCTTTCTTTCTTTTTCCAGCTGTCCTTGTCGATAAAGGCAAAACAAATTGCATTTGTAATTAGACACCTTTTTCAATTCTAGCCCTCACATTTGTAATTTATTTGGGGGGGGGGGGGGGTTCTTGTCATATGCCTCACAAACAAAGAAAGAAAAACTTTGCAATCTTTTAATTATATGTATGTCACCTCTGTTAAATCTCAATGCTAAGTGATTGAATGTTTTCACCCTCAAAAAAGAAATCGGTCTTCCTGCGCACGAGTTTTGGAATAAATCTGAATTCCAAGCAAAAGTTTATTTTTTAATTTGATTCCATTCGACCATCTGTGACAGTGAAAGTAAGCAAACACTTTTCTTTTTTTTCCCCATTAAAGTCCATGCACAGAGCACCAGGACTCTGCGTGTATCACTGGTCAGTCTGGCCATCTGAGCTCATGAAGCACCCGGCAGGCTGCTTGTTAATCAGACATCCTGCTCTGACACCTCCTGTGCTTTCCTGTTACTTAAGCAACCACTGGAGCCAGGCCAAGGTCCAGTTTCAGTGAGAATGTATGAGTTTTAAAATTGAGTTTACTTCTTTTGCTTTAGGAGAGAGAACGGGTAGAGGAGAGGGGAGAGGAAAAAGGAGGGAGGGAGGGAGAGACTGTTCCTGTCCTGCTGCCTCCCACTGACACAGACTCTGTGACAAAAGAGACTTTCAGCCCTCTGAATCTTATTAGCCCGTCCACTCCCTCCTTCTTCTCTCTCTCTGTCCTTCTCTCTCTCTCTCAATCATGTACAAGTGTCTCTACCAACTGTGGACTGTAATTGCTATTCTTCCAGCGATGGAGAGAAAAGAAAGGAGGCATGTGATGGAGAAAGGGAGTGAGAGAGGACAAATGCGCGTGAGGAACATGAAGACCTTAGGCCAAGCAACTTTCTTTTCTTCGATTTCTCCCACTCTCTCGGTCGCTCTCTCTTCTTTGCCTTCTCCTTTCAAATGAAAGATTCCTGATTAGGCTCTAAGAATACATCATGTTAAAGGCTGTGTTCAACTGTGAAATCCTGTTTGTGTGCGTGTTGTTTTCCCTATCTGCATGTGAATGTGTGAATTTACTGGATCAGCGGATTATCGGTATCGAAGAATCTGCTCGACACACAAAGCATCCAGTCATCTGTTTGTGCGCGTATCGATGCACAACACCCTGTGTGTTTTTGTGTGCTGGAAATGAAGGCATGAAGGGTTAACAGCGGTGCATTCAAGGCTCACAAAGACCGCACAGAAAAGGCTGCGGCTTTATCCGTGAACTGGCAGCTCTGTTGTCACAATGTGTGCAGGAAAATGGCACCAAGGTGACAATAAAGGGAAACACTGACTGTAGAAAGAGGATAAAGTGACACTGGTCTATCTAAGGGTTAGAAAGTTCGCTGCTTTGAGGTTTCCTTTAGAGAGCAAGAGAAAGACTTTCAACTAAAGTTCTGAACCATCAGATTCTGAGGAATAAATAAAATAACCTTGACAAAAAGATAACAAAGACGTGCTTATCTTCTGCAGTGGAATGAACAGATATCATTTTTTGGCGGAAATAAAAACTTTAAGAGTGGATTGAAAATTGTTCAAAGTCATGCCTTCAATCAGAAACAATAGTGCCTACACATAACACGAGTCAAGCTTCACAAAATGAGGAGATAGAGAGTGGCCCCAAAAAACTTTTTTTTTGCATCAACATGTTTTAACTTTTGGGACACTTTTCAATGTCTAATGTATATTTTTGTACGTTCGGCTGCTCATTGTTTGTGTGAACCTCTGCTTAATGTGCTGCTGCCTGTCTTGGCCATGACACTCTTGAAAAAGTGGGGTTTATTTTAAATCTCAACGAGTTTTTTAAAAAAAATCCCCAAGGTTGAGAATACATGAGCCAGTTCTTAATTATTATTAAATAGAGAAACTAATGAATGGAACGTATTGTGTAAGTGAAGATGTAACCATGATCCCCAAATCGCACTTCTACAGTATAAGAAGATCCATTTACAGAGCTTTAAATTCTGTTGCATTTCCCCTAACGGCTACAAAACCTACTGAAACAATTCAGCCTTTTTTCCTGCATTTTCATCAACACAGTTTTTTTTTTGTGTTGAGAGACATTAGAGAGACCAAACTGTAGGAAAAGCCTCATTTCATGGACAACGTTGGAGATAAAATAAACCTATAGCGTACAGTTTTAATGGTTAAAAAACTTTCGTAAGGGTATTAAAGGGGGGCAAATAAAGCCTTAACCCAAAGCTAACACAGAAGCAACGACTATTGTTCCAGTACCGCCATCAACAACAGCATGGGGCTAAAGCATGAAAAAACCTCTCATTTGTTTGATTGGGGCCAGTGAAGACTAACACTGGCACCTGGAACACAAAGATGTTCCCCCTTATTCCTTGGACTTTTGTTCCCATGTGCAAGAACACTAGCATCCATTGAAGGAGTGGTAAATAATCGTAATAATTTTGGAAAATAACAAGACGACACACAAAGAGCAAACAAGGATTTCATTCACGAGTGTGAGTTTCAAGCGTGCTGATGAAAGTAATTACAGCGTGAAACACTCTCCTGATTGTGGAAAAGATAGTGCTGTTTCTTACATCAATAACACTGCTCTGATCAGCATTTATTGAAGTACCGCTCAATGCTCCATTCAAACCAAGTGTTGTCGATCGTTATCCAAACAAGTCGGGCAAAAAGCACTTAATGGCTCCAATCCATGCACACAGTATGTTCGCTGATGTGTTTTTGTTCTCAGACGGAAGAGGCTACAAGTAGGGGGGCATGAAACAGATGGAGAATTCATGTAGCACAATGTCGCATCCTTGAACAAGAAACAGGGTGTGTGTGTGTGGGGGGGGGGGGGGGGGGGGGGATAAAGACGAGGATAAAGTCAGTATCTGAGAGAATAAAAGGAAAGGCTGATGGTGAAGAAGGATGAAAAAGAGATACGGCTTCAGAGACAGAAGGACAGCAGAGGGGGAGCAAATGCAGAGAAAAACTGAAGAGAGGTATGTAACTGCAGAAGACACAAACAGAAGATGTGAACCGGGGTGACAGATAGTGTGAGGTGGTGAGGATAATTCCATGGCAACACCAGCAAAATGAAGGTTTCACTTCTTCACAGTCGTGTTTGCTATAATTATCAGGTTTGGTATTTGCTTTGTATCCCAGGCTGTCAGCCGTGAAAAGACCCAGAACATCTTATATCGATACTGCAAATAAACCAGTGCAGAATAAATGAGAACGAGATATGCCTCATTACTTCACAAATTCCACACCGTGAAAGCAGCTCGGAATTTACTGTATCATCAAATCATGACTCAGGTTTTGCAGGGTTCAGTGAGCTAGGACTTTAAAGAGCGTTTTGATTAAAAACAGAGTTATTTAATTCCTCTCTTATGGTCATACCTGCCAAAGTGTGAATGTATAATTGACAGACAAACACGGGCATTTAAACTTACAACTTTCTATAAACATGTTTTTCAGTACGTCCAAGCAGTAACAATACTTGATTTAATTAATATCACAGTACAGCATCACCGAGTTATTCTTACAGTAAAGAGTCCAAGTGCTGAATTCTTTAGGGCTCAACAGTGTGGTTCGGAAGTAAAAATCCCATTCATTTTCTCCCAAGCGGATATCCAAGGTAGACTTTCCATGAGCTACCTGTGAGTGAAACAATCCCACAAACCCCGAGGAGATACATTACATATACATTTTAAGAAAAATACGTTTTTTTTCGCAATACCGGAGAAAAGAACTACACTACCCACGATCATAGAGCGTCGCAGCGACATCTCTGATTCGTGAAACATCGCTGTTGCCATGGCAATGTTTCTCGCCCATCGGCGCCCAATGCAAATGGAAAGATTTGCTAGCAGGCGAGCTACTTAGTTAGCTAACACGAAATGTACCAATAACCTCGTTCTGCCGCAGTGAATGTCATTTATCTATTCAACAACACAAACTACAAGATATTACAACACTTGTATTAACAGTATGAGCACTGTAACAACGAAAAAAAGTTACATTTAAAAGAAGGGATATCATTCGCAATGGATTGTGGGATGTGTAGTTCCTTGACTCCTGAAGAAAACAATTGTTCACAGTCTTGTACCTTTGCCTTTTTCTTCACTTTCTGTGCTGAATCAAATGAACTATTTAAGAGTATTGGGGTCGCTGGCTGTCTTGTTTCCAGGCTTCAATCTCTTGATATAAGGATTTTGTGAAAGGTCAATGGAGGATTTGAACTTTACTTCTGGAACCAGATCCATCAAAAAAGTGGGCGGTCGCTGTTGAGCTCTGAATTGACTTGAATGGACTTGAGCTTATAAAGCACTTTTCTAGTCTTCTGATTACTCAAAGAGCTTTTAGACCTGCATGTAACACCTATCCATTCACACCCATTAACACACTGATGGCAGAGGTTGCTAAGTAGTGAGAAGTAATAAATCCCATTCATACGCATTAGGGGTTAAGTGTCTTGCACAAGGACATATTGTACATGCTGCTGCAGGAGCTGGGAACCCTCTACCTTCCGATTGAGAGATGACGACTCTACCAACTGAGCCACAGCCGCCTCTATTCAGTACAGAAATGAATTTTATCATGACCTAGATCAGGGGTGGGCAAACTTTTTGACTCGCGGGCCACAATGGGTTCTAAAATTTGACAGAGGGGCCGGGCCAGGAACAGATGGATGGAGTGTTTGTGTGAACTAATATAAATGACATGTGAAAGCCATTACATGAAAGGATTTGGCCTTTAACAGGTAGCAAAGCATGAATATGCAAGGCTCATTGTACAAATTGATTTCCAAATGCATTCATTTAATTAATTAAAATTTTAATAAACACAGTAGAGAAACTCACGTTCAGTTTCAGTGGGAACAGTGTTGTTGATCTCCCTTTTTTGCCAGTGCATTAAAGTCTGGAGTTAGTTTTGTAGTGGTAATTCTCAGGATAGATCCGAGGTGTTGGTCAGTTAACTTGGATCTGTGAGGGGCTTTGTTGATGTTCATGACGCTGAATGTCTGCTCACATACGTAGGTCGAGCCAAACAAAGTCAGCATCTTCTGTGCCGTCCTCCGGAGGTTTGGAAACGTGGCTTCGTTAAGTGAAGCATAAAAGTCATTCAGTTTAAGAGAGCTGAACTTCTCCTTTAAGACGGAGTCAGACTGAAGATCGATCAGTTCCAATTGCAGCTCCTGTGGTGCTGTTTCAGGGTCTTCTGACAGGGGACAGGACACCAGCTGAAGTGACTTTTCAATGTTTAAAAATCAGAAAACCGAAGGCAGAATTCTCCGTGCAGGTCGTCAAGGGATTTGCTGTATTTCTTTGCATTTCGCGTCACCTCTTTCTGCATGGCAAGTGTGGGGGGGAAATGAGCGAAAGATTTGTTTGCAATTTGTCTGGAGAATAAAGTTAGCTTAGATTTGAAGGCTCTAACATTTTTGTACATGTCATGCACAAACTGATCTTTCCCCTGTAGTTTCACATTCAGCTCATTCATGTGTGAAAATATGTCCACAGCAAATGCAAAGTCACAAAGCCAGTTCTTGTCGCTTAGCTCAGGAAATTTGTTGGATTTCCCCATTAACTCCAAAAATGCGCTGATCTCCTCTTTCAGCTCCCACACTCGTTGAAACACTTTGCCCAAACTTAACCAGCGGACACGAGAGTGGTACAGTAAGTCCTGATGATCCGCATCAGTTTCCTCCAGGAACATAATAAACTGACGATGCTGAAGTCCCCTTGCTCGTATCAAGTTAACAAGTTTTACAACTGGATTCACGACATGATTAAGCTGCAATACAGACTTACACAGGGATTCCTGATGGATGATGCAGTGAAGGAAAAATAACATCCTGGTCAGGGTTTTCCTCTTTCACTTTATCCTGGATTCTTTTCAGCAGCCCAACATGTTTTCCAGTTAAATTTGGCGATCCATCCGTTGTGACATTGGCAAGTTTACTCCAAGGTAGCTTCACTCTCTCGATGACAGCAGACACCTGGTCATACAAGTCCTCTCCTCGCGTTTTTCCTTTCAGGGACTCCATGGTCAAAAACTCCTCCGTTATCTCAAAACTGTCATTAATCCCATTAAAAATGAGGAGCTGAGCAGTGTCTTTTACGTCATTACTTTCATCCAGCGCTAGTGAATATAACTTAAAGGACTCAGCCTTTTTGTTTAATTCGCTGGCTATATCTTCGTCAATCAGTTCCACAGACTGCTTGCTAGCGTAGTTAGCATGCTTCATAGCAAAGTGACGGCTGACACTGTACTCTTTGAAAACTGCGACAGTTTCTTGGCATATCAGGCATACAGCCTTTGATCGGACTTCAGTGAAAAAATATTTTTTTTATATAGGGCAAAGCGAAAAAGTGAAGAAGGGCGTAATACACCACACTCTGAGGTGCGCCATCTATTGGGGAAACGCGGGCATTACAGGGGAAAACGAACGAGGTTTAATTATAATAAAATTTAATTTAATAATAATATAATTTGGACAAGTTCGGCGGGCCGGATTAAAAAGCCCAACGGGCCGTATATGGCCCGCGGGCCGTAGTTTGCCCATGCCTGACCTAGACCAAATAAACTATGAAAAGCGAACAGATGACAATTGATATATCTCTATTAAGTTATATATGTCTCTAAGTTGGTGTTTTTTTTTCTAAAATTGCCTATCATGCGGCGTGCTGGTGGCGCAATGGATAGGACGCGCGCCCCTGTCCTATCTCTCGATTAAAGGCACAAAAGCCCAAAATTAAATCTTAAAAAAAAAAAAAAAAAAATACATCTTACAATGGATGACGATATGCGCATTTGAGGTGGAGATCTTTAAATTACGACTCACAATCCGAGGAGAAAACATCCTCGATCACGTGAAAAGGAAGGAACAGAGGAACTTGTTTTTAATCACACAGCCTGTTGTTTTGTTGCCTCAAACAGACAGTTATGTGAGCGTGATACTTGATTATAATTATCCTATTAATCTGGAATTAACCTATTCCAAGTAATCTAGGGACAGCAGTCACGCTGTGTTATTTGCTGGCTCCGTCGACCATGCAAACTAGTGTGTATTTCCCTAGATGTTGTTTTTGGCTTGATTTGGACTGTTCTCCCCCATTACATGATATCAAATCTGCATGACTGGCAGAGGAGACGACACTAGCACGCCAGCCTGTGTGTGTGTGTGTGTAGGCATGTGTGTGTTTGGCGGCACAGCTACAGGTTTCACTGCCACTCTCCAGCTGGCCGCATTGATGTTGGGGTTGGCACATATGCCGACACACACACACACACATTTTACAAAAACTATTCTCAGAAGAATCAGTGTCAAGAAACAGCCAGAGCGGGGCACATGGCGAGGCCAAGGTCACATTGTTGTCACAGTGCTGTGAAGCCTGTAGTGCTCAGGATGGACACACATGGAATGATGCAGCGAGCTGGCTCCAGACTGCCAGAGGATTACAACATTGGACTCAACTTTTTGTGCTGCCAGGACATTTCAGCCAGGAATAACACAGCAGAAAATATTATATACGTAATTAGTCAATTTGAGGTGAGTTGAAACTTTCTCCTCAAGGTACTTAGACTGAGAGAAGGTCCTCCAAAAAAATGCTATAGTAAGTTAGAATATAATACAACTAGCGGCTAACTTGTGGAGCAGAAAGTCAATTTATAATTGTTAAGATTATTATTGGCATTTGGCCTCTATTGAAAAGTGATAGTAAAGAAGCAGGCTAGAAACAGAGAAAGAGGGAGCTACATGTACGAAATGCAAAAAAGGTTCATGATAAACTCACGAGTCATAGATGTTAGCCGTTATGTTTGCTGGTAACAGGATCATGTTGAGGCTGAGCCATTTTTTGCATTGGTTGCTTTGTTGATGTTTAAGACACACGTGTGTTCACAACACTCAGATAATACTTTATTCAAACATATTTCACAGATAAATGAACATTTAACAAAGGAACGTTGGCTTCAAACTGGGCAAATGTATTTTTCATTTCATGAGGACTTAATGTTGGTTAATGTTGAAATGTAGACTTATTTAAATCTTTTAAATTAGAACAAACCTTTCTATAGTCTTCTTTCCAGGTTCAAATTGAATATCAATCAATCATTTGTATAGCGCCCATTCATCATTTTTTAAAACTCAAGACGGTGTACAAAAAGAGCAGGTCTAGACCGTACTCATTATGATAGTTATATCAATCCGGTGAAATTAAAACTAAGATTTCTCTTAGCAGTGGTTCAGAGGAAGAAGAAAAAAAAGCTACTCTTGAAGGATCTATGTTGAGTACAAATTTCCAGCTGAACTGAATCTGACATTTGACATTTGTGAAGGCTGTACTTTGACACCCTTTGGCGATCATGTGTGTATTTGCATGTGTCAGCACACACACAGACACCTTTTACAGGGACACACGTAAGCCCATCTGAGAGTATCAGTGTCCCCATGTTCACGTCAGTCTTCGTCTTCCTCTGCTTTAATCTACTTTTCTCCCTTTCTCCGTGGAAATTCTTTCTTCTGTCCGTCACCATTAAAGGCTAACCAAACACTGCCAACTATCCGTGTGTATGTGCGGGGCGCAAAAAGCTTGACACACTCATGTGGACATCAGACACACGCCCTGACAGACAGTGCTTCTCGAGCTTTATATATAGAAGGAAAAGCTGAAATAAAGGTGGGGCTTTCATTGAAGGAAGGAAACATTGCTAGCGCCTGACGTAATACTATCGATATCCTCCAAAGAGCTTTTTAGACTAGCTGAAGAAGAGACTCAAAAGAACAGGGAACATGAAAACTAAAGGAGTAAAAGTGATTGAAGAGGATGGATATAAAAGCAAGGTAAACTATCTTAAACAGACAAAGTGAAATTGAGATAGACTAAACTTGGAATAAGAATTGTGGAAGAAATAAAGAGTTTAAGTTAAAAAAAAATGTTTAAAATGAAGCTAAATCCTTAAATCCTTAGAAATGAGACACTACTGCACTACAGCAAACAGTTTCATTTGAACTATTAAAGAGTTTCATAGGGGCTTGTTGTATTTAATGAAAAAATGCCTTTATGATCGTAGGAGGGAAAAATTGCAGGCCTCCTGATCTGGCAGTTTATACAAATACATATGCACCTCACAGTGGGAGACTATCTCTGTCAGACAGGAGGCGGGGTCTCCCAAGGTAAGACGTGGCGTAAAAAATAAACGATGCGGAATCAGCGGACAAAGCAACAGAGTCTGCTATGCGATGCTAAAATGAGAATATCTGCCTTTAAATTAGAGGTGGGGTAAAAAATCGATACAGTATAGTATCGCGATATTTTGGTGATATTATATCGTCTCATGGCAGCCAAGTATCGATATTTTTTATAGGATATTTTAGACGTGCTTTTTTAATTTTTAAATGCTGAAGGGGTTCCACAATTCATGTTGAACACGTTGCATCGTTAAGAATTCATGTTAAAGTTAAAAATCGCAGTAGTATCGTGTCTCGAGTATCGCAATAATATCGTATCGTGGGGATTCCCACCCCTACTTCATATCAATGCTACGTGCAGTTCAACGGAATCACAATAATAAGAAGAGAGCGGAGAAGAACAAGCTGGAGAATAGAAAACATAATGCAGCCGTTAAATTACGTGCGAGGAGATCGTTTGTTTACGGGCAGACAATGCGCTGACTCCAGTCACAATAAATGTCACTCCCTTCTCCCATTTGCTCGAGGTGAAACATACAGCTCCTCCAGCAAATATCACGAGTATTTGATGAGTTTTCTGCAAGTGTGAAAAGCCCTATTAGAAATACAATATCATCAAGACAGGACAGCTACAGTTTATTTTTCAATTCTGCGCCATATTGTTACTTTTTGGTAACTAAACTTAATAAGGGAATCTTAAAATAAAATAAAAACTTAACTGAGTCATCCATTCCTGTCTTAAACACGGCGCTATCGTGGCAGCAGCAGAGATTCAGAAACAGCTCGATAATACAAACCTTCACTCCAAACTGCTACACCATAATAAAAGAGCCACACTGAGTCACGGGTGTATGCTCACAGATGATAGCAGACGTGGAAGAAAAGAAAATGAAGTATTTGCTGTGCTGTGTATGCAGCGGGTTTCCAAGGTTTCATGCTAATATTCATTTATTTATTTTCATTTCATTTAAAGTAGCGGTGTGGGCTCCGTTATCATCGAAACAGCTTCTCAAACACAAGCAGAGCTGAGTGTTGCTGCCAATAGTTAAGAAATGACAGTTTTTAGTCTGCACTGTGTGAAGTCATTTCACATCGAGTCTGGGACCACGGGGTGGACAATACGAAAGTTAAATATACTTGTTGTCTTTTCGGAGTTGTCGATTTAGAAATAAAGTGGTTTTTTTGAGCTGTGGATTGTCTTTTTTTAAAGGCTTATATTTCTTATGTGAAAACAGAAGGTGATCCAGCCTCCTTTTTTTTCAGTTGTGTATCTCATGTGAATCTGGCAGAACAGAGACACCTCTATTTTAACCAACCAGAGTCCCTCCATGAAAAGGACCTAGAGCGTATTTTTATGCTTCAATTCTATTTTTTCTCTTAGAGGTGCTTTATAACTGGGTGACCTACACTTCAAACAGTGCCTGAACACATCTCTTGTAGACAAAGATGGAGAGCTAAAGCTTTAAAGCAACCTACTAAACTCAAATATTACAGTAGTACGACTGTCAGGCAGGCATGATGCCAAATACACAACTATCCAAATCTTCTTCTACTGTAAACCATACAGGAAACTGAAATGTACAGTATATTATTATAGGCAAAAGAGGTGGAGTGAAGAAAACATGTCTGTGCACATATTTTGACTGAAATCAAGAAGCAGCCCTTATGTCAGTTAATAACAAAGAATGAAAAATGAACTGAAGTCATGCCCTTTCTAATCTACAGCTCTACTTGTATTTCACGGGATGATATCCAGACCAGACGGTAGTGGGATACTTACGCAACATTTTGCCCGGCTGTATTTGCTAACCTGTGTTTTCTTTGTGGGTGGCTTCACTTAAACGGCCTCTTTGTATTCTCCTTTTTCAATCACAAACACTTTCATTCAAATTCGTGAACAACTGGGTTGACTGACCGATACAGTAACATATAAAGAATGTTTCTAGGCAGGTGCACAGAAAATGATAAAAATCAAACCAAAGAAAAAGTTTCAGGATTCTACCTAATTGGGAATTGGGATAAAAGATCAACTGCAGGTAAGAAAAACAGAAAGAAATACCAGCAGGCAGAGTGAGCTGAACATACCCTGAGGTAGAGAGCGAGAGAGAGCGAGAGAGAGCGAGAGAGAGCGAGAGAGAGAGAGAGAGAGAGAGAGACTCTACATCTCTCTGCCTGCTGGTGTTTGTCCTGCTCGCAGCCTGACAGGCTGGTATAGACATTCCCCACACCTGAGCTCTACTCTCTCCATTTATAAACCGGGGATGAAACATGGTGTGCAGTCCAGAGAAAACACTTGAGTGTTGCTGTTATTCAGCTGCAGCATACCTGCATTTGTTAATGATTCATGCTTTGAGCTGGGGCTGAAATCAGCACTCAGCAGCTGCTGTTGAAGACGTCTGCATTCCACCTGACGGCCCATTCTGTTTTTTAATAATGTGGATCTTCCTTTATAGTCACATTACTGTGAACTCTCGTGTGTGCAGGTGAGAAGTGAGGAGAAAATACTAAGAAACGCGCACACACACAAACACACAATGTGCAAGTGTGTTCTGACGAAATGATGATATCTATCAGACGGCATGAGAGCAGACAGCAGTGTGAGACTTCTTTCATGTTTGACAAAACACTCACTTTGTCAAATTTAATCACAGAGGCAAGTTATAGACTGATATTTTCACCTCATGTTCTTGGTGTTCTTTTTTCTTAACAGTCACTGATTCAAGAGAAAAAATGTAGCAGGAAATAAATCTAGCCGGGCACTCTAACAGGACCAACTGAAGGGAAAACACTGCAATTAAAGATAATGAAGTTACAAAAAGGCATGCATACGTCTCAAGAAAAGAAAGAGCTTCGATTAGACCAAAATGTATACAATTTTCTTCTCAAAGATTTGAAATAAATTAAGTGTTAATTAGGTTTTTTTCAAGTGATCTGACAGGAATAAATCGTCTTTTTTAATTAGGAACATTATATGGCAAATACTATATAGGTTGAAGCCACATTGACAAAATTACACAGAGCCAACACACACACACACACACACACACACACACACACACACACACACACACACACACAAGATCCTCGGCCCTTGGCTGCAGCTCAAATCAGACCTGATTTAACTGATGTAACTGCAGTTTTGCTTTTGTGTCAGGTTGAAACCCCTGGCAACTAAACTCTATCCGTCTCCAAAGACACAGTGACAGATCGGATTTCAACAGAGTGCTCTGAAAGACCTGAAAGAAGAAAGGGAAGAGGAGAACACGGGGGTGGGGGGGGGGGGGGTGCTGAGGAAAGTTGAAGAGAATAATGAACTCGGGGAAAGATATCGAGTGAGGTAGAGCAAGAAAAGTTGGGTTTGCTGAAGACGAGAGAGAGAGAGAGAGAGAGAAAGAGAGAAATGAATACACAGGACAGAGGGAGAACGAGGGAGACAGAGATAGAGCGAGAATGTAAAGAGGAGGAGGAGGACAGAAGGCTTTCTTTTGTTTCCTCTCCATCAGCAGCTGTCCTCTCCTCCTCTGTTCAACATGCTCTTTCATCTGCAGCCATGCAGCGATAAAGAGAGAGAGAGAAACGGAGAGGACAGGAGAGGAGGACAAAGCTCCTGATCATCAGCATCTCTCACAGTAATTTGATCCCTCTGCCTCCTCTCTGTCGTCTTCATTACCTCTCGGCCTCTCTGCTGAGGATACCTGGCTGAGTCGTGCTGCAGCTGCCATGATACCGTTGTGTTACTCACCCACTGAACCTGTCTAGACAAACATAATGCTATATACTGGAAGGTATTTTGGTAAGACAATGCACGTGTGTGGATACAGACAGAGGAGGAATGGAGGCAACAAATAAAGTCACATTTTGTGGATGGAAAATACTCATTTAATTATTTCCATTTATATGAAATATCTTTTTTTGGGGAACAGTAGAAATAGAAGAGTTACTGTCGATCTTTTGACGACGACAACCTCACTCTCTCTTACCCACACTGCCTCATTTCCCCTCATTTTCTCCATAAAGACGAAAAAAAGGTCAAAAAATGAAACTACTTTTTAAGTCTGCTTTCTCTTCACATTCTTCTTCAGCGTAATAGGCAGCAATACGTTTTCTTTCAGCACATGGGTTCAGCACATCGAGATTAAACGAAGCCACAGCAACCGCAGGTAAAGAAAAATGAAGCTGGAATTATTTTACTGCACATAAGAAATGAACATGTTTACAGCCTGGTTAAAAATAATAATTTGGTCTGAACCGCTCATTTCTTTATCGGCACATACTACATGGGTTAAGGTAAGTAAGATTTGGACTGTATTTCTAACGTGGCCAACACCATCGATGAGCTTCAAAAGTTTGCTTCAGAAACCAATGGGTGACGACACTGAGACTACGTCCATGCTTTATACAGTCTATGGATTACACATCAAAAATTCATTTTTTATCACATTAAAAGTTATTGCAGCAAACATGTTTGCAAACAACTTTTATGTACCAATATGTTCACGTCTTAATGAACATCAGCGTTCATTGGGAGCCCTGTTTGTGGCCACCTAAATTCAAGTGTGATTTTCACTTTTCACAAATCGGGTGCTACAAGTGTTAGTCAATTCTTAAGGGTAAAGAAGGTTTATCAAGGCTTTCATTCTGGAAAAATGTGCATGCAGAGACTACGAATGAGATGAGCCTACAACTGTAAAAACATCTGAAGCTAAAAAAAGTAGACAGATGCTAACATCGATATTAGCAGCCAAGTTTCAAAACCCCTCTTTCTGCAGGACTCAGGACTGTGGATTAACATCTTGGTTACTTTTTACCAAGAAACAAAGGAACTGATCAATGATTTAAGTCTCCCTCTCAGACAGGCTCTGGAGGACAGGATATTATAAACTTTTACAACGCTTTGAGTAAACAACCAAGCGGAAACAGAACATTCTGCTATCTACAAATTGACTCCAAAGACATGAACTGTGACCGAAACCAGTCTCTGCAAAGTCGTAAAAATTGACCATCTGTTGAAGGACTGCTGAAGAACTGAATTAAACCACAGCTTTCAATTCTGCATCAAATGAACATTTATATCTTTCTTCATCTAGATATTTGTAATCGTCACATTGAATGTATTGTATTCATCTTTTTTTAAACTCAAAATCTGATGTTTAGTTAACAAATAAGAGTTAATATAGTGTTAATAGGAATTTGACGTGGAGCGCTATTGCCAGCTAGTGTTAGAATTTCCATGAATACGTAACCTTGTAAAGCATACTCTTTGATATTAGCTATAGAAGGTGTTATTTAAAGACGCCGATTTCTTTTCCTACTTTATTAATATGTCTTATTAAGAATGTTGACTGTATAACATGGTTTTGTTCACATACGGGCTGGGATTAACTGAGGATGTTCCCAGATGGTGTGATTTTCATCTCAACATGAATCTGATAGAAATGCATGTCTAAATATATGATGTGAACCTACATCAACGTGGATCTGATAGAAATAATATTGAAATTAATGTACGGTGACGTATATATGTTTAGATTCTAATTCTTAATCTTATTGAGTAAACTTGGTTTAATTTAAACAAATGACCTTCCGATCAGAGTGGGAGTAACCCTTGGGCCGCCCCCCTCTCTTGCAGCTGATAAAAGTTCAGACTCAGCTCAGATCTCTGGTTCTTGCTTCTTGTTCTTTTTCTTCCGCTTCTCTTCGGACTTTAGTTCGAATCACCTTAAGTTTGCGCCGTCGAGAGACCAATCTCTGCTGAACTTTTATTCTGAGCGCACATTTTGAAACTTCAATTATTTTGTCTCAAGCAAGGCTTTTGAACGTTCTTCTCCAAAGTCTTTGCTCTTAAATTTTGAACACCAATTTTTTAATTTGGATTCATCGAGATGGCCATCAGGTTCATTTGAATTGAAAATCGACGCATCAAAAGACTCTTTAATATTTTTCCTGTTGGATCCACTTGGAGCTGATGACGACAAAACCACGATGGCTGAACTGCCATTCCACATCCATGCTAGCTGCATACTCTGACCCAGCTGCTGCGGCATCTAATCTGGCCCGTGGACCTCTCTGGTAGCCCTGGAAAGGACGACTTGTCGGAGACTGAAACGGGACCAGTCGGCGGAGTTCAATCGAACCACCTCACAGTAGGAGCGTTGGTTCCGCAGTGGGTGTTGAAAGACTAGGTCGTGAGTCGTGTCTATTCAGAGCTCCTTTAAATCCAAATAGAATCCCAAAATCCATTTATCAACTTTTTCTCCTTCGATAATTTGCTGATTAAGTCATTCAAAACAATACCCCGTTTTAGCTCGTTATTAGATATATAATGTCACCATACGTTATAATTGCATTATCCCGATCCTAAGAATCATATTCTTCACCGGTGTCGTCGATATACTTTATTGTTTAGCTTACCATTTCTATAGCCTATTAAATTTTACACATTAAATTCAGAACTTTGTCTGTGTTTTTTCTGGTTTAACATCTCTAGAATTACTTCCTTCAAGATATGAAACTGACTGATTAATTAATTACTACAGGTAATATTAATTTCCTTACTTTTTAAGGTGGTGCTCTGGGATTAAATAAAGATATAATATCTTAATGAATAAATTACGCTACACATGCTTGGCGGAGTTAAGTGGTGAGAACAGCAGGCAGGAGATTTTTTGTTGTCTGAGCAGATTCATGAATAGAAGCTTTACCTTTTATTGTGTAGTCTCCAGATGCATTGTTGGAATAAGACAAAGTATTTAAGCTTTAGCTTTAGGACATAACTGACTTCTCTTTTTGCAGACATCGCCAGGATTTAATGTACGTAAAGAGTCCATAAATCTATGGAGTCCTTATTTGCTCATCTGTACTGCATCCCTTCTTTACCATTCAGACTGACAGGTTGAATGTATATCTGCATTATATATCCTGCACCCTGCTCTCACCTGCCATTCAGTGATGTATTAAAAAATAACTGAACCTGTATCAAGCATCAAATCACTGTGAATATATTTGGAGCCTGCGTCTGAAATATTTATCATCATCGTGCTGCAGCTATGAAGCTTTCACAGGAAGACCAAGAGGAGGGAGGGGGAGACAGAGAGTGAGAAACAAGTTAAATATCGGGAGGAGAGGAGGATGATTTAGTAGCTGCACATCTCTTAAAAAGCCCAACTCTCTGCTCACCACGCTACGAGCTGCAGTCACTCCTCTCATCAACAACAAGACCTGCAGGTCTCTTGGAGAACTACACAAAACCAGCATTCAGATCTGCATTTTGAGGGTCTGTCTATGTGGGACGTTAACTCCTTGTGTACTCGATCATGATATTGGTGAATCATTAAAATGGTCTCATGTGCTGTTCTCTATGTAATATTTTGTTCTGTAAATGCAGACAAAGGTATTAAATCATGGCTGAAGGAGACATTGTTCCCATACCTAAACGTACATGAGATCCCAAATGTCTGTCGTATATTTTTGCTGCATTCTCTTTGTAACTGTATTTTTATACATGTTGCATTCATAACTAAACTGTATTTATAACCAAATTGTTTTCATTTTCCTCTTCTTTTCATTTCTATCAGTTATTTCTAAAAGCCTCCCTAGCATTTTGCTAAAAAAAACTAAAAGCAGTGCATCTGGGACTTGTGCATGGTTAAATGTTACAGTATGTCCATGTCAAATAAACAAATAAATAAAAACAGTGTTTTGAGTCTTTGCCGTAGAAAAAAAAATGACTTCATTAGAATGCATGCAAGCTATTTCAACGTAAAATTGATGGAAAAGGACATCACATTTCAGAAGACTTTAGTGCAAGCCAAAAGCACTTCATTAATCAAGGGAAATGACAGCTTGAAACAAACGCACCAGCAGTTAGGGTCATAGTTTTTCTGCATATTTTTTGCGTCGTTTTCATCGTTCTGCCGACTCAAGAGGTCTCAGGTCAGCTGGGGATTAAATGAAAAAGACGTTCCATTGTTCGATAAAATAAAACATGTCAGCCATAGATGCGTGAAAGCAAAAAAAACAGAGTAAGAAGCAGTATTTGAATGAGATGTATTGCCAGACATTCGCTGACGCAGGTGTTATGGGGCCGATATTCAAATGTCATCCTGCCACAGACTTCCTCTGCTGAAATACATCAAGCTGCAAAAATGTTTTATCCACACAATCTCTGGTTGTCTTTCAGAGTGTGTGTAGTCTGTTGTAAAGCTTTTTCGGCATGTGTCTTAATCCTAAATTGGGTCACTTACTGCTTCAAAGTCAAGAGAAAAGTAGTACAGGGCTTTTTGCAGGACACAGAGATAAAAGTTTCTGCAGCTCATCGAAAAGTACAAACACAAGCGAGAGGATTTCACCGCTGCATCAACAATCAGCGGGGAAACATCTGCATACAGTGTGGAAACGTAACCAACGATGCGACGAAAAACACACAACACAACCCCAAGTGTACGGTTTGAGGAGAACAGATGCCAGCCATGTGCAGGGGTTGGTAGAGGGGGCATCCGTCTCTGTCTGTTGAACCGTGCAAACACAGAATACAGACCGTTTGTGACAGAACAAGCGCCACATTAGCATAGCCCGAGCTCTGTGCGGCTTGATAAGCTACATGGGCAGACGCAGGCTGAATCATAGATGACGGACGGGCAGAAAAATATGCATGGGTGGATGGACAGTTGGGTGGAAAATGAGACCGTCAAGCAGCGGAATTATGCAGAGAGCAATGGATTGTGTGAAAATGTGTGGACATGAAAAAAAGAGAGAGAAGCTGAAAGGAAAATGTACAGCAAAGGAAAAAATAGACTCTAAAGAACAAGGTTGGAGATTTTGTTTCTTGTACTTTTCTTGTAAACATCATCTGTGACCCGTGAGTGCAGCAGGGAGGGAGTTGTTGCTGAACTATTGCTAAGCAGTTCCAAGAAACGTTTCATAATTTCCGGCAAATAATAAGAGCTGGAAAAGGCCTGTCTCTCCTTTCAGTATATTTTTAGTTTCGCTTAAATACGCTGAAACATTTTTTTCTAGCACTGTATTGAACAAAGATCTGTTATTATGTTGATAGTTTTAACGATGAAGATCAGACAAACTGTCACAACCTCATCATCAGAGGGCTATAAGGCTTTGCATTCACATACAAAAAAAAAATAGATGTATATATATTTCTGTTTTCTTCTAAGACTGTTGCTCTCTCTCTCCTAAAGTAGCTAAGTGCAACAAGTAAAACTGTCGCGACAGCTTGGAGCTGTAAAATGCATGCTGGGATTTTAGCATAAAAATAAGAACGTCGTTGCTGTAAATAAAGTCTGAGTGCGAGATAATGAAAGTTATTCTTCCTCATAAAACACCTTTCATGACACAATAAAAGAAGAGTGACTTAAGGTTTACCTGATGCTGCTAGAACAATTTGTTCTACAACAGAACAAAAAAGGGCACCTGTAATAAAGACAAAGAAACGGAGTATGGTTTTCTGTCACAATTTCACCAACTACTAAGGTGCATGGAGAGTGAAAGGCTTGAAGAGATCAAAAAGCTCCAGCCACACTTGTAGTACGAAGATCAACTTTATTAGACTGAGGCGTATCGGCTTGTGGGCCTTCATCAGGGTCACAGGCTGAAACTTGTCGGCCGTAGGTTAATAAAGATGATCTTCATACTACAAGTGTTGCTGGAGCTCTTTGACCACCTTTAAAGGTTTCACATTAACTTTTCTCTCCTTTTATGAGCAAGTTTTAAGTAGAGCAGAAGTAGAAAATGCAATGGTTCCCAAAGCTATTTTACCCTTCAAAAAAGCAATGCCTTGCAATAGAGGTGGGGGAAAATTTGTTTTATTTAAAAATCAAGATTCTTATCTTCTGAGATTTTAAATCGATTCATAACATCCAAAAATATTTTGGGCTAATCAGTCACTCCCTGCTGAGCGCTAAGGCTAGCTCTTTCACTCTGTAGAATGCCAAAAGAAATTCAGCCCGTCTCACAGAGGACTGGAGTAGATCCTGAAGAATGTACTTATTGAAAAATAGACTTTAAAGGGGTCATAATATGCTTTTTCTGGTTTTATATGCTCTTTAGTGTGTTTTCCAAGTGTCCTGTGCATGTTTAGGCACATCTATGTGCAAAAATTCAAAGTCCGCGGAAACACGGCTTCTCGTACGTCCTCCTGTTAGCTGTAGCATTAGCCGCATGTAACGCTCGGTTCTAGCCCCCCTCGATAAAAATTTGCCACTGTGATGTCTTGTCAGTGTGAGATCACTGATCTAAGCCCATTGGCTCGTTGTGGCAAGCCCAGCAGCTCATGTTGTATGCCCATTAACTTCTGTAGCACGCCCATGATATGCCGTAGCTTGCGGTAGCACAGTAGTGCTAAGGTGCTAATGTTTTTGCTCCCCTCGGAGCCAAAGTGGCTGCATTCCCAATATGGTAAACGGGGCGTGACATTTCCGAGAACCGTGCTGAGCGACTGACCAATTACGGCAGAGCAGACAGGCCGACCAATCAGATCAGACTTGCATCCTGACACCCTGGTTTAAGAACTATTTGGTAAAAAGATAAATACCTTCTCTGAGCTGCTTCATACCGAGCGTTTCTTTTCTTCCAAAGATGCTGGTAGAAGAGACAGCTCTATCACAGGGAAAATCTGGCTGTGGGATTTCATGTCCCCGCTACAAGAAGGTCTCTGGTGTCCATCTTTGTGATGCTGCTTCAGTCAAAAAAAAAAAAAAAAAAAAAAGACGCTCAAGTGTTTAATTGCTGTGCTGCTTTAATGTTTCTCCCTTCATGCAGATCAGTGATGGGACAGCTGCTCTCCGGAGGTCAAGTTTTATTACAATATCAAAACCAATCCGCTGAGGAAGAGAGACATTTTTCTAGCTGTCTGTTGGGCTGTGAGCCGTCATAATTGGAAATCTGGCCTTGTGATATCGTAAATGAACACTGTTCATGAATAAAAAGCACCGACTGAGCTTCATGTATTCAAATAGAATTTGATCAAACATTTCTGCAGCTTCAAAAATAAATTCAACTGAACTCTCTGGTAGAATTTTGATGTTCCCTGTGTGTCTGTGGTGGAGTAAACAAACCGCACCTCCTCTCAGCGGGGATTGATCGCTTTCAGAACCAGCATGATTTAGATGAACATTTTCCAAATGGCACAGGGGTCACTATACTTTTGTTGCTATATTTGTTCAAACGGAAAAGTCTGGTAAGATAGACGCTGTATGCATGTCTGAAAATAACCAGAGAAATCACTAGGGTTGGGACAACGTATGGACACAGCTATAGATCATCCTGCTGACTTGTGTGGTCTTTAAGTATTTTATTATTTGATTTTTATTTACATGTTAAGACACTTTACAAAAAGAGCAGGTCCAGACCTTACTCTTTGTTATATTATCTACAAAGACCCAACATTAATCCACCATGAGCACAGCACTAAATAACATTTAGCAAAGTTACAGGAGCGAGAAAAAATATCCTACAACAGGCAGAAACCTCCAACAGAACCAGACTCATGATGAACAGCCATCTCCTGAAACTGTGTTTTTTTTGTGTGTGTGATGATTTGTGTTGTGGTTATTTGAATCGCTGGTAACAAATATCAATATTTTAATAAAGATGGTGCTGTAAACAGAAAACAACACCAGATATCATTTAATGAATACATAAATCCTGCACTTTACTTTGTTAGAGGCACTTTATAATCTCCAGTTAATCAGATGTCTTTATGCATCTCTAAAGGAGCGTCTTGTTCTATCAATCATCACAAGATTTCTGAATCGTGACGTTAAAGTAATCATGGGCCACATATCAAGAGTTGTACTGTGAGTAACCCTGCGATTCCCACCCCTATAGATCCCTGTCTGAATAACCTGTCACAATAAAATTGGGTTATGATGTTGTGCAGTTTTATTATATATATTCATGCATATTTGAATGAAGTCTGGTAAAAAAAAAAACAACCTCAGAACTCAGTGTTTCCCACTCGTAGATTTGAGTTCTCCAGGCTCCGACTGGAACACATGATTGAGTATTTCTGTCAAAATCTGAAGATATGTTTAAATGCATTAAAATATATAGCAGTAAATAGATGTTGTGTGCATACCAAGTATATTTCTGTGGTTGTATTGTCTTTCCCAGTCCTTTCTGTAACAGCTCACTGAGATTATACGTCGGCTTTTTAAAAGAGAAAAGGCGACAAAGCATGAAAACAGCATAACGACGATAAATAAAGTACGAACACAAAGGGGCTAAATAACTGTCACACACGACACAAAAGAGCAGAAAGAGCATAAATTAAGTCAACTGAAGACACAAAGGTGAGGCAGAAACACTAAAGTCTTTCTTCCTTCAGTTCTTTGAACGCTCCTTAATTAAAGCTTTTCTTTCCCATCTTTTCTGTCCCTCGCTCATGTTTCTTCCTTTACCGTCTCTTCTCTGCTTCCAACATTTACTCACAGCCCTTCCTGTTTATCCTTCTTACTTCTTCCTTTTCTATATTTCCAATCTTCTTTGTTTATTTCCTGTCCTTCCTTCCCCGTACCCTCACACGTTCCTGCCTCACACGCCAGGCGTTTCAAGGCTGCTCATGCCCGGGAGCTGGAGGCTAAAACCTTATTAATAATTTGTGAAGTATCTTCATAAACGAAACTATCTTCATGAAGTTGGAAAAGTTTAGTTCCATTTTTTTTAGATTAAAATAAATGAATGCATCAGATGCTTACATGCCCATGGTTTGAAAGAAAAAAGACCCTCAATATCGTCTTACAAGACTAAAACCAGAAACCAGGTAACTTAGATCTTAATTTTTTATTATCGCATTTTGTCGTTGCTGCCCTCCTACGCTGTTTTCTGTTTTGTATCGCCTGATCTCTTCTCTTTGTTTTTCTGTGCCTCATACGTCAGTGTATATGCCACCAGTTTGTCACGCTAAAAATGTTTTAAAGAAATTATATGGGTGCTGAATCCTCAAACAAAAATAATAATCGAAAGGTATTTCAGGATAATACAACATCTTAAAATGTTGTTTGCATGAAGCCACTGAAGAAGGGCTTTGCTTGAAGATTTGGTGTGTTCTCCTTAAAGTCTTTCATTACTATGAAAGCCCAATACAAATGCAAGGCTATTTACCATCATTTGTTGCATTCTTGTGGTCTGAATAATATTTTTACCCCCTTAAGACATGAGGCTGATACCTTGAATATCATAAGTTTTGTATAGATGACAGCAATGTTGGTGGAAAAGTCATCTTCAATTTTGTCTGCCTCTTTGGCCCACTTCTGAGGCTTATTGTGTATTGGATCTGTTGTGGGGAGGTTTCAAGGTTCAGATTTGAAAACAACATAGTCCCAGTTTTGTCAGAGACCAGAATGATGTCCCCAGCATTCGTTTAAGTTTCTGACTAAGGGTGGTTTTACATTTGGGATCGGGGGCCCATGATCCGACTCGGCCTGTCCATTTGATCAGTGTGAACACTCGGGTACCGTGTCATAGTCTGCTTGAAGAGGTGGTCTTAGACACGATTAATGTCTACTCGAGTACGGTCCCGGGGAGATGTGAACGTAACCGTGCTCAAGCAAGGAAGTGGACCGCTGTATGACGTAATTCGAAATGGGTCCTTGTTGCTTCACAAACCTTTTTATCCTCGCGGCATGGGCACGATTCATCCTCTGAGCTGCACGACAGATGTGGAAGTAGGAAGAGGGTCAGAAATAAGAAAAACATCCACAGTTAGCGGGATGGACTCATCCTGGGAGTGGTTGCCATGGTTGCTTCATCTTATTTCTGCTTCCTGGTGGATTTGCAAATCAACTATGTTCATACTGCCACCTGCTGAATCAAACTGTGTACATACGCAAGTGTACTCTTGCACGGAACGATGTTACTAATGTGAACCTAGACCGGCGGGGGAGGGGGGAGCAATCGTTCTCAGGCACGGTGCAAAACATGCCTATCGTGCCTAATGAGAAAACGCCCTGACAATAAAGTTTGTTGTCATTCATGAGAAGGACAAACTGCAAACCGCCACTTTTAAGAAGCTAAAACTGTTAAGGTTTGGCATTCCTTTTTATATATTTTTTTTAAATAGATCACCACAATTATAGCAAACTTTCTTTCAAACGAACGACTATTATTGAAGCCCTCAAGATTACAAATAGCATCCTTTTCGGCACATTATCCAAAGTCCTTAATAAACTTCAATACATCCAAAACTCTGCTGCACACCTTCTCACCCACACCCGAACACACGAACACATCACCCCTGTCCTGCAAAATCTCCACTGGCTCCCTGTCCCTTACCGTATCCAATTCAAAATCCTTCTCCTCACACATAAAGCCCTTAACCACCAGGCCCCCCCTCCTACCGCACGGCTCTCCTTCACCCTCACACTCCAGCACGCAGCCTCCGCTCTTCAAAAGCCAACCTCCTATCTCCCCCTCTTAGAACCAAGCACCGGGGGACGGAGCCTTCTCCATAGCTGCTCCCTCCCTCTGGAACTCACTCCCTACACACATTCAACACTGCACCGACCCTCCTGCTTTCAAATCACTGATCAAAACTCACCTCACCTTTTAATGTATGATTGTGATGTATTTTCTGTTTTCTGTTGTTGTACCTTTATTGTTGTTATCTTTATGATTTGTGTGCAATGTTGCAATGTCTGTTAGTCTGTCCTTACTGTGCTGTTCTTTCTGTTTTTTAACAATTTGTAGAGTGTCTTTGAGTTTTTGAAAAGCGCTTGTAAAAATAAATATTATTAAATAAAGTGCTGTAGCCGGAAATGAGTTTTCAGAGCTGCAGGATGTGGGGGAAAAACCTTCTGATAAGATCTTGACTAATGTTATGATTGTGACGATACATATGAAATAGTAATTGTACATTGGGTATGTTGTTTTCATTGAGAAAACTTTTAATCCTCATGGTGGGAGATGTACTTTGGGCTGTCCATTCCTCATGTTTTATCTAAAAACCATCAGATTCAGCCTATTGATACTGCACAAACCTATTCAGTGATTTCAATTACATATTGGTTGATTGTGCAGCCCAACAATTAGACATTTCATCAAGAATGTGAAAATGTTAACAATGATTGTATAAAGGATTAGAGGAGAACAGCATGCATCACCAAACACAACAGAGAAGAACAAAACAGAGCAGAAAACATGCCGCCTCTGACAGCAGAGTCGTGGCACAGGAACAACACTTCTGAACACACAGATGGTGAAGTCCCAGTCCAAATGCTGCCAGGCTGATCCACTATCTCTGCCCAACTGGGGCCGAGGAAAAACAGGATCAGTTCCAAACCAGACGCCTTTGGCCCGTGTGTCGACAAGTCCCAAACCCAAAAGTCTGAGCCTGCAGTCTCTTTACCGCCTCGGTTAAACATCATAAATTCAATTCAATTATGACTTAATAGCCCATAATGTTGTGCTCTGCTCCTGGTGAGATCTTATCAGGGTAAATAAATGACTGCTTCGACTGCCCATGCGTAGAAAGCTTTTAACTTTACGACTTATAAACAAGTAAACTACAACAACCACAACAAAAAAATGTGTCATTCCTGTCCTGTTCTTCACACTCGGTCTGTTTGTTTCTACTGCGGCAGCAAATCTCTCAAAAACTAATAAAGAAATAAGCAGTGCTAACAGTGATTAAAAAGAGCTGGACTTTGTAGTTTTTAGTAGGCTAAATGAACCATGCATGTCAATGGGAATGTTTTTAGCCTTGGAGTTATATACAATTGATGTAAAGTGGTTAGTAAACTAAAGTTAGAAAGGGCTTTTGAGTCTTAATGGACATAACACCAATTTTAAGAGTTGTTCTGGTACGGATATCGATATCGTAACTTGTATCGGTTTCATCTTTCAATACTGTCTAAAACACTGTTTAAGGTCTCTGAGAGCTTGCCAGTGAATGCCATTTACAAAACCAGTATTCTGGAGGAATCATATGCTCTTCAAGAACAGGAGACTGAAGTCAAATAGCTAATAAATAAAAGACCTAACCATAACCCTACAAACAAAGTTTGTCGTGAAGAAAGGCAGTCTTAACTGAAAGTTCGAGGTGTTCTGTTTCAATTTAAAAAATCCTTCATTAACAGGGACGTGTCTACTCGTTTCGACTCAACTGAGTCTTCGTCAGAACATAATCCAAAAAATGAACCGGTTTGAGGTTTTGACACTATTAAACAAAAACATTTTGGTGCTTGGAAAAAGTGTGTACTTTTTTTTTTCTCTGCACTTGTATCAGATCAGGTGCTCAGTATGGACCAGTATTCAAGTCTGGGATGGGACGATAGAAATCATATCATCAAAGTGTACCAAAATGTACCACCTGAAGAAGACCTCTGGTCGAAACGTTGTGATTGTGATGGAATTAAGCTTTTTGTGACAAATGCACAAGCTGGGCTATTAATGAGCATGTTGTTTTCTTCCTCAGTCTGCTGTTTTTGCACCGCCCTGCACCTATGTGATGTGCGAATAACTACGCCCTTTGTCTAAGAAATGATACCAGAACATTTCTAACATGTTTCCTCATATTCACAGAGTGAATGGAAGTTCACACACAGACGATGACAGAGATTTCACGCAAGAACTGACTTGAACATTTGCAGCAATATTTGGTTCAGAGTATTGCTCAATGACACTTCACAACGTGGACAGGATGAGCCAGAGATCCAACGGTCAACCCTGGCATTAATAGACACCTCAGTTAGTCTACTTCAACATAATAATACAGCAGCAGGACAGACCTAACTAAAACACTACACCATCCATGTTTGATGGAGGAACATGTCACACAAAATATGTGTCTCCATGTGTGTTTCATTTTTTTAGCAGATATTTATGGCACGATCCGTCCCTTACAGATAAGCTACTGAACTTACAGGCTTGCCAAAAAGAGAAAGTTAGAAGCTGCAGCTTTTGAACCATGATTGAAACACTTTCATATTGCCTCTTCTTCTAGTCTGCCGTGCCTGATTGCTGCAGAAACTGATTGTTCAGGGACGTTTCAGGGGAGTTTTTTCCCCCTGTGGCATGGACCCAATACATGTGAAAGTGTATGCATGTTAGCGTTTTTGTACAGCGCAATGCAGTGCCCGTGAGTGTATGTGCCAGAGCGAGACAGAGAGAGAAAGATAAAGGTATTCCACAGTTCAAAGCAATGACCTAAATACAGGTACCATGGTAATTTACTATACTGGATCTGCTCTCAATAGCCTGAAAAACAGGCACTCCAATACAACACATTTGGAGTCTTTCTCCTTTGGACCAACAGCGCTTTGGTTTTTTTAGAGTATTATGTAGAACCAGCATGTTCTCAAAAACACTTCATAGTACAGTGGTTTTCATTTGCAGCATTTTTATTTTAAGATCAGAGAAAAGCCTTACATAAAAGCTGCATTTAGGTGTGATGATGGATGTGTGCCTAGAAGAAAACCCGCTTTGCATGTAAAAACTATGGCTTAAAATAAAACAAAAACAAGATTTACAACAGTTTGTCAGGTCTGATTCTGACTTGCATAATGTGTGAATATAAACCTGCCAACGCCTCTGTCAAAAGCGGGAGATATAAAGCCCAATGAGAGACGTAGGATGAGGTGACAAATCGGCACTTAAGCTTCTGCTGCTGCCCACACTGCGAAACAATACAGACCTGACCATATGTGAAAAACCACTGAAAAAAAACAAACCATGACAACAGTGGGGGGAAATATGGTGCCTTTTAAATGGTTGCCAAGGCCATGAAATATAAATGTGGACTATCTGAAACAGACTTGATCCTTGTAGTGCTGACCTTTTCTTTCAGATTCAACATTAAGACTGAGCCGAGGAAGAACAACATCTTGAGTGGTTGTCAGCAAATACACAAAAGGAACATAAAGTCCCCTTCAGGTGTAAAGCCCTATAGTGACTGTAAGGATTCAGCCAGTAAGTAATTAAGTACAAACAAAAGTCAGTCAAAAACAGAAATCATAAGGAGAAGTAAACATCAATAAATCACAATCGCAGACTGTAAATATTGACGGACAAAGCCTGAGTGACATCACCCATCTTTCACAGCAGGAGGCTGGAGGCTCATTGGCAGCCGCCATGCTGGAAATTGTGTCTCAGCCTAACTTTCAGTCAATCTAACGACAGGCTGAGAGCTGAAGCTGAGGCGGGTTTTAAGCCTCTTGGCGAACCGTGACAACGAGCCCACCTGTCAACATGTCAGCTGCGCGTCTAGCGATGGATAACACATATCATTCATAACATCAAAACAAAACTAATCAGACCAATGCAGTTTTTTTGTACCAGGCTGTACATATTTCTGCTGTAAAAACTGGCTGCAAAAACCCTAACCCTTCTCTTCTCAATCTACTGCACTATGAACACAGTAAACAATTGAAAAAAGACACTGGCGCTCAGAAAAAAAAACGCTAGGTGGACACAGAGCCTTAATGAACATAAGCATGTTAATATACCAGATTGTAACCTTCCATCTGCAGTCCCTCGGCAGGTTTACATTTCTGTTTGACTGACGAGGAAATCAGTTGCGAGGAACATTTCTAACCTGAATGCCTTGATGGGCTAACATTTAATCTGTTATGAGGTAAATCACTTAAGTCTAATTGAAGCCTGACAATATCTTAACCCAGTGTCTCCCACACACTGAGGCAAACCGCATGGTCAGCATCAGCATCAGTGTGGGTATTAATATTGATGTTCAAGGGGACCTCAGCAGTGCTCAGGAAGTTAACTAGCACCTCTACCAATTTCCAGACTTGGTCTGCACCGGGACTTGAACTTGCGACCCTTCAGTTCCTGACCCAAGTCGCTACAGATTGAGCTACTGCCACTTAAACTGCATATACAAAAGTAAATGTGACCTATACCCAGCTTAACCTCCTTAAAATAAAGAAAATAGGATATAATAGGAGGAAATAATGCAGATAAAAAGTCAGCGCAGGGAAGTGCAAGAAAAAAAGTTCACATTTGGCCCTTTAAATAAAATTACCTCCTGACTGTTGAACTGAAGATGAAATTAACAAGCTCTGGCAATACAGCGCTAAGAGGTGAGATCTTCAAGTGTGTGTGTGTGTGTGTGGTAGGTGTTTATGTGTCTTCTTAAATCTCCTTCCTTCTTTGAATTAGATTAAAGTACTAAAAAGAGGAGAGTGTACCCAACAAACGCAGCTTTGAGCTCTCAAATAAATATGCAAACCAACACAAACACTCAAGAACTTTGTGCTAAAACAAACAGAAGGAGCGGTGAAAAAAAATACACAAGACACTGTCTGAAAATGACAGTTTTCACATTTTCTGTCAATTACTTCCATGCCAATCATCTCCTGTGTTTATTTCACACAGCTTGGTATGATAACTGTTTGCTTTGTGTGAAACTTCTTTCTCAGAACATATTTTTTAAGTTTCGGTTCCAAACAGAAGTTGAAATGTTTTTACTCAAGAATTAGATTTTCAAAAGAAAAGTGTAAAAGACAAATAAAAGTAACAATCACTCTATAAATTCTCTCATGGATCCTTTTAAAAGCGCCTCGTTTTTCTCCTCAGTGTTCTCCTCAGCGTTCTCCTCAGCGCGCACACACACTCACAAGTCAGCTGAATTTTAACAGGATCATTGGAAGAGACGGGCCTAACAGGGAGCCTGGAGGAAGCCAACAAATCCTCTAAATGTGCTTCGTTTAACAGATGCCCGGTGACTGTAACGTTTACTCATAAATACAGACTTAACTGATGAGCTTTGCCGGCTGTGGAGGAACTCTAAAGAGATCCATCTCTGCATTAATCGAGTCCTGCCGTGAGATAATCAATGACTTCTGATTTATCTATCCATTTGTTAAAACAAAAGAAAGTTTGAAATGCAATCTTTGTGTAAAATAATCCTGATCAAACTTAATTAGTGCCACAGATAAACAAACCATAATAAACATGGTTTGTCTGGATAATTATTTAAAGGTCACATATTATCCTACTTTTTAACAAGTTTAAATAAGTCTCAGAGCTCCACAAAACATGTCTGTGGAGTGTCTTGTAAAAATGCACTCTGATTCTGTATTTGATCATGTCTATAAACTCCTCTATTTCAGCCCTGCTCAGAACAGGCTGTTTCTGTGTCTGTATCTTTAAATGTAAGTGATCTGTGACCACGCCCCTCTTCTGAAGAGTCTGGGTGGCTTTGGCTTTCTCGCTCCATGCTCAATTGTTTACAAGGAGAAGGCAGACTTAGAGCGCAGAACTAACACCTAGCTGTGGGAGTGTCACTCACCTGAGGGAGGGGTTACTGCCCTTTGTGATGTCATGAAGGGAAAGTCTCCAAACGGCCTGTTTGAGCACACATTTTCTGATTAGGGACACATGTTAGTGTTCAAAAAACATGGTAAAGTGGATTTCATATAATATGTGACATTTAATGTGAATTCTTCAAGTGCGAATATCAACATTTTGCTCGTTGAAGATGCTCAAAAGAAGATTTTACAGTTTAAAGTGAAGAGGTTCAGGATGTTAGATGAATTAAATACTCAGTTTGTAGAATAAAGCTTTGGCTGTGGGAAGCTGTAACGCACAATCTTCATCATTTTCAAGACGAAACTGTTCTTCAAGAATACGACAAATTCATTCAAATGAAAAAAATTGTGAATTGTATCCTTGAAATCTCTCATGTCCCTCTTCCAGTGACACGACAGATCTGCTAAAGTTGGTATCAATCATTTAAAAAGGGACTAAACATGGATCCTCGCGTTTCAGGAGAATGTTCCTCATTGTATAACATTGTGGCCTCAACAGTGTACAAATACATTTTCTTAGCTTGAAGAAAAAAGGTCAGATCTCACTCAAGTTTCCGCTGTCATCCGAGGCTTTAGAAAGCTATTTCTGTTTCGCACGCTTTAAGCTTCATCAGTTCTAATCAACTCAAATGCCAGGCTGACCGGACCTGCTGCCTCGTGCACCAACCAGCCTGCTCTGCGCCGGATGCTGCAAATTTTAAAACGAAAACAACAACCCCCGGCTGTCAAGCATGTTAGAGGCTAATTTGAGATTAAACAATGTTGCACATGTCTGACACAACTGTCAGGCAACAGCGGCTGATCATCCACAGGGAACATGAAGGCTTTAAAAAAAAAAAAAAACGAAGAAAAGAGAGAGAGAGAGAGAGAAAAAAAAAGCATGAATCACAGCAGGAGGGAAACCGCATTTTGCCAGCAGGGGGACAGAAGGCATAAGAGGTTTAGGAGACAGTTGGGATGCAATCTCTCAAGCTAGCTACTTTCTGACAGCTGACAGGGGATTGTAAGATGGTGACACAACTGTGTGTCGCCAAGCTGTGTTTGTATGCACAGCAATGGTATCTAAATGGAAGGAGATTAAACGCTTGACGTTGACACATTTCCGATCACAGATTTGAGCGCCACTGAAGGCCACATGAAACTCACTTTCCTCCTGATTTTAATCTGTGACATCCCTGGTTGGTTCCGTGGCCTCTAATTCACTCTGACACATCCATACTAAGTACTATCAGATGATGTCATCGTGATGAAATGCAGCAGCCAGTGCAGATCTCCTTTCCAAACCTGGAGCAATGAAGGGCGGAGGCAGTTTTCATTTCCCCCGTTAGGAAATCAGGTGCGATAAGATGACATGAGAGCATATGTTGCTTCACTTGCGGAGCTGCTTTATTGATTCATTCATTACAACCCGGAGCCTTATCAGGTGACAACTACAGAAGCAGAGAAAAATTATAGAAACTGATTATGTGATCATTTGTGTCTCTGTTATTTGTTTGATGAAGTATTTGTACTTGTCGCCCCATTTAAAAAAAAAAAAAACGTTGTTTTTTCTTTTTACATCTTCGTCCTCTTTGTTGACATTTGTGTCATTTTAGTCATTATAGTCAAGTGACGGCTTCTTTCTCTCTGGATGGGCAGCTCAAAACGCCGCTATAGTGTCTTCACATTTGGATCATTTCACCGCTACTTGATTGATCATCAGCAGACAATCGAAAAGACAGCGGGTAGTGGACATCTGCAGGGACATTGGTCCATATTTCCAGCACAAGAACATTAGATAACCCATTAGCTACGACACTCTAGCCAACGCAACCAATAGCAAGCCATTCACATCTTCTGAATGCTATCATCTAATGTTTCATGCTGTAACTTTTGCTAGAAAAGTAGCTACAAACTAATGATAAAAATGTGTCATTCTCCATGAGTTTATGCGTTTTTTAATCTGCAACACGACATTACTCTTTTGGCAATAAAGCATTGGAGCATTCTGTAGTGAGTGTGGGGCTAAATGGCCGCCATGTGAATAATGAATATGTAAAAAGGCAGAGAAATATGGAGTATATTTTCCAAAGAAAGTACTGGACAACATTTTGACAAGGGTTACCAACACTGTTGGTTAGTTGATGTATTCCAGTCTGGAACAAAGTGGTTGATCAACACATTGGCATTTCAATCCAGAGGGCCGTGCTGCTAGCATGGATTAAGCCATGCCATGCGCTGTATATGGTGCATTTGTTCACTTTAGGCCACAGTCAAAAGCCAGAATGTACAGCTGAGGAGATGATTTAGTGGAAGATGACAGTCTACAGACTCAGGCGACATGAAGAAACATCAGTAATGAGGGAGATAAAGGCGGCTAGCAGTGATGATAAACAGCAGGAGTGCCACTCGCCAGGACGCCAGCAGCTAAAAGAAACCACATCACTGAGTTTTATTGCAGACTTTTTATGCTTGTGTCATATTTTGTCGCCCATGTGTGACAACAGGGGGGCATGAATCTTTCTTTGTGGAACAATATGATGGCGAGAGAGTTTGAACTGTCGCAAGTCTCTGGAAGCAGAAAATGGCTAAATCTGGTGCTTCTGTAAATATTTAAGCGGAGTAAAACATGCGGCTCCTCTACCTTTCACATGCGTTAGGAAAAGACGAGACAGTGCTGCTCGTTCCTGCTGTAATTTAAAAAGTGCCAGAGTTAAGTGCCCAAATGGGAACTAATTAAAGTAAATGGGGAAAAAGCAAAACATGTCAAGTTTTATAATCAACAGACAGAACTTTTCTATAAAAACCTGCATCCTACTGTGACACAAGAGATTGTTCAGTGGATTTATTTCCCAGAGACTGTGCATGAGTATGTGTGTGCATGAGTGTGTGTGTGTGTGTGTGTGTGTGTGTGTGTGTGTGTCTGGGGAGAAAAAGAAGCCTGTGTCTCACTAACGGCCTACATGACTCCTCACAGGTAATTGAAGCCAAATTGAGGAGATGTAATTGGAACTGAGCGTCTGTCTAAAGCCTACGCACACACACGCACGCACGCACACACACACACACACACACACACGCACACACACACACACACACACACGCACACACACACACACACACACACGCACGCACGCACACACACGCGCACACACACACACACACACACACACGCACACACACACACACACACACACGCACGCACGCACACACACGCGCACACACATGCAGTGGGACAGGTGAGGGGTTAACAGTCTCAGGTGTGTCTCTGTGGGCTTCGAATTTTTACTGGAAAGTGAACAGCTCCAAAACAGCTCTCTAAATGAAGGTGAACTGAAAGCAGGGTGCAAGTTTGTGTGTGTGTGTGTGTGGGTGTGTGTTTGTGTGTGTGTGGGTGGGTGTGTGTGTGCGCGCGTGTGTGCATATGTAAATATGACACATGCCAACAATGCGCATGTTAGTTTGGTATTTGTCTAGGAGTATGTGAGTGTTTTTGTGCCTCCGGACAACAACATACAGTACATCAGGCTGCTGCAGGATGATGTGTGTGTGTGTTTGTGTGTTTGTGTGTTAGTGTGTGTTTGCGTGACTGACAGCACGGTCAATGAGCCTCTCTCTCTAGAGAAGCAGTGACTGTACTCTTATATAAAGAGCCGCTGTGAGGAGGCAGTGCAGTAAAGGCACTTGTGAAGTCCTCTCTCTCTGACGATGATTACAGCTGATGATGGAATAACCACCAGGGAACAATAATACAGCAGTTTTATTGTTATAATCTTAAGATTTACATTATAACACAATGCCCTTTAAGTCACTTTCTAGCAATGATGAAAGCGTTTGATTTAAAAGTGAAGAGCCGAGTGTTGGTGGCGACGGTCCCAGTTAAAATCCCCACCACATACACCAGTGGACTGGTAAGGCCACCAGAGAAGGTAAGTGGGGTGAACACAACAACCTCTCTCTTCAGCTCATTTCTGTGTGTGCAGCCACGGGCATCCCAATACCCGAGTGGCTATGGGTGCACATCACATTGGCGTAATTGAGCTGAGCGGGGAGCCAAATAATTCTATTCCAACTGGTGAGGTGTAGAACTCGCCAAATATAAGTGAAGAAATAAAATAGGAAAAAAAAAAACCCTTTGCATTTCTTCACTGTCTTTGTTATTGTTATGATAAAATATTTATGGTGGCTGAGGTGCAAAACACACCTGAAATTACAGCTACATCACCACAGGGGCGGCCAAAGACAACAAAAACTCAGGTTTTCATTTGTGTTCATTCAAACTAACTACTGTTTCGCCTTAGGTGGTATGAGAATGATTTATTGATTTTTTATTTATTTTGGGGCTGTTATGCATTTATTGGATACACTGGATAAAGTAAATCAGTGAGAGAGCAGTCCGACATGTGGGAAAGGAGCCGTAAATTGGACTAGAATACGGGCCATCTGTCTGGAGGACTATAGCTGTTTTTAAAAATATGCATCTTGGTGTCCATAACTAGAGCCCGACCGATTAATCGGCCAGCAATACCGGACGATATTTGCTCATCCAGTGACTATCGGTATCTGCTAATTTTATCGCAGATATACTCCTATATATCTAGATTTATTTACCTATCAAATAGCATTTCATTTGAGTTGTATTGTATTACACTAGCGGTACTCTTTGTGGCTGTCACCAGCAGAATGCGCTGTATGGATAAAAACAAGCATCACCACTCTCCTGAGCGTCAAGCAGGGATGCAGGTACATGTTGAAAAGATATATAATGGAGACAAGATTGTCACTCAATTGGAAAGTAACTGCACAAGTGTCTGATCCACATTTGAGCGGCCAAGCAATAAATGTGTATATCTATCTATCTATCTCTACGTGTGTCATAGATGTGAGAACGATATCGACCAATACATCGGTATCAGACTTTTTCTCTTCCTAATACCGACATCGGCCCCAAACATTTCATATCGGTCGGGCCCTACACATAACCCAAAAAGTATTCACGTCACAGTGATGTGAGTAAAATAAAGGCTGCAACCTTTGACTAAGTTAAAATGATAAATGGGTAATTAAAAGATTACATTTTCTGTTGACAGGCTAATCTACTTAAGTGAAAAAGAGGTGCAGGTATGCTCGTGTTTGATGTTTTGGTTTGATGCTCTTAGTTGTGGTTGTGTAATGATAAAGTGCCGGTGGTGAAAGTGTCTGGTGTTTCTTTAATGGATGATCATTTCATGGACGCCACGTGAACCGTTACATGTCCTCCTTTAGGCTCTCAGGCGGCGGCAGCAGCAGCACGCAGACTGGAAGCAGGTTTGATGAATCACAATCTGATGTGCTTCAGCTAATCACGCTCACCGCGCGCAGCCTGTGTTCACGGTAATTTAGCATCCTGGGGAGTCACAGCTATATACTTGCAAAGATACACTCAAACATAAAAAGACTGCAAAAAAAGAACTTGATAAGTGGCGGTATCGAGCAGAAAGTGGTGTTTATCGGCGGTGTAAGTCACTGCAGAGCAAGAAATGTTGCTGCATTTTAATCATTTATGTCTGTGTGGGATCTCATTCTTTCTAAATATCTAGTAAATAAATATATACATGAGAGGCTATTAATAAAAAAAAGCTATGCAAGCCCCCCCCCCAAAATATCATCCTTTAATAAAAAGGGCTGCATCACTTTAAATGACTAATAAAATGTGTCATTAACTTTATGTAGCTCACTGTTTGTCGGCTTTATCATCACTACACAGCCATTTATTATCAATCTGAACCATCGCCTCCTTACTGCCACTGTGTAATTTGTTTTTATGCTGAAAACAACACATCAATTCAGACTGCACACCCTGCTATAGTGGAAGTGAAAGCTAAAAGTGCTCTGACTATCATCATACACAAATCAAACGTTTCCTCTCCAAGTTCCTCTTCCTCTTTTTTCCTCCAAGAACTCAAAATATGTTGAACCTCACCACATGCGACTGATTTCAGTCATCTTTATGTACTGTGTGGAAAAAAAAGCCGATATGCAATCTGGTAAAGAAGGTCAGTAATGGTGCAGAAACAACTTTGCAGAATGGTATCAGTTCATCCCTACTCCATGACCTTTTCCTAAAGAGCCCCTCACAGCTTCACAAAAACAGTGTACATCTTAACCGTTTCTAAATTTAAAATACCTGGGGATAAAACAAAAAAAAAAAGCATCCAAAACAATGACTCTATTAAACTAATAAAAGTGAACATTTGGACCACTGGCGGACTCAGAATGTTTGAGGGGCAGGGGCCAAAATAATAAAAAGGGAACCTGATCTATGGGGTGGGGCACCAGCGCACAAAAAGTGCTTGTTACCACCCTTTGTCCACTGGAAGAGCACCCTGGAGGACACTTCATTTTTTTTTTTTTAATCTACTACATCCGAGAGGGCTCTTTCACAGCTTTTTTTTACCCGAACATTAGGTCACGAGGAGGGACGATTACCCGCCCTGCACCCTCATTCATCTTGCACTTTACATTCTTTATTTTGTGACAAAAATAAATGATTTGAATGATGGCATGACGGCATTGCACAACGTGATTAGAGCTGATAGTAAGAATGCTCAGAAATCTTTTTAGTCCCTTTTGTGTATAACCTGGACATGGTCTTCAAAATCCATTTTAAGTCTCAGTTTGGACAAATGACAACATCTTATGAGAAAGAGCAAACATTTAAAACCATAAATGGAAAGATAAAATATCTACATCTATCTGATATATTATTTTATATTCACTGAGTCAGATAGTAATTAGTCAACAAATTCCAATAACTGGATGTAAATCTGCTGGGATTAACAAATCTATTTGCTGAGATTATCCAACACATTTTCAGAGTAACAACCTATATGAATATTAAATGATACCAACTAGTCTTAATCCAGCGTCTTCCGCCTTCTCTCCCACTTTTATGAACCCAAGTAAACCCGTCAACTGTCTGTTCGCCTCCTGCGCCGCCTTTGACTCATACAACAACTTTGGCCGCTGCCCAGCTAATTTGCCAGACGTCCGTTGACCTGTTCAGTAAATCTCAGACGTTCAAAGTGTTCGGGGGGGCTGACACATCAAACAACGGCCTCTCTGTCCAAATATTTGCAAGGCCCCACTAAATAAATCATTTTTCATCCTTTTTCTCTCGCCTGGGCGTCGTGTGAGTCACCTAATAGCCTGAACAGAGGTGTGAGCACGTGTATTAGCCTCCTGATGAATCATGGCATCAGAAGAGGTTAGGTAAAACATGAATATATTCAAAATTGAGAGAAAGTGACAGAAACTTTTTAACTAGAAAACAATAGAAAGGAAGATCAAGAGTGCAGCAGAATTATTTGTCTATCGCTGTCTTTACTTTTTCATTAAAAAAAAAACTGTGTGTGTGTGTGTGTGTGTGTGTGTGTGTGTGTCCCCTCCTGGCCTTCTAAATGGACCTATTCTTCCCACAGAGGATGTGGCTCGAGCACAGACTCCCCGCTGCTCCTTTTAGAATACTAAACTCTCCTTCAATCCAACCTCTTCTTCATTTTTTTTGCCTTCTTCTTCCCACGGCCACCACTCCCCTCTCTCCTCCTCTATCTTTAATCTGTTCATCATCCACTCATCTCTCCAACCAGCCCTCCTCCACCTGTCTTTTCACGTCCCCATTTTAATTTCTTTGCTCCCAGTTCTAATTTTTCCCCATCTCCACCTCCTCCATCTCCCATTCCCCTGTGGTGAATTATTAACCTGAGAGGTCTTTACTCTTCCTTACACCTTAACATGAGAGATGGAGTGCCCAATGTTACGATATGCTCGCTGGTCTCATGTATCAAGCCCAGTTGTCTTGAAGAATCAGCACATGGACACAAATCTGTAGCTGTGATGATCTCTGCAGCACAGACACATATCACAGCTACTCTACAGAGATTTTGTTTTTATATGTTGAGATTGATTTTTGCTACAGCACCTATGTCCCACTTTGCCGTTTTCCTGACAAAAGCAAGCACAACAAAAACACCAGCTGAGATATTTCAGGCTGGACTTAAGTGATAGACATGCCAAACCATCAGCTAACCATCCCTTAGGCCACCACAGCTTCTTTTACCTGATTGTAACACTTTGTAAATAAATACTTGACGATGACCATGTCTGGATTCTTTCAAAGCAAGAAGAAGTTGCCAACTTGCCAAAAAAGAATGATGTAATGAAGGCCGGGGAGAAATGAATGGCGCTTCAGTGCAGTGGTTAGGGTTAGTTGACGTAGGGTTGTAGTAACACAGTGAAACACCACATGACCGAAATAGAGTTAGGACAGGATGAGGTGACATTTCTATTCATTTGTGATTTCTTTAGTAGATCCTTTTTCCCCCTGATGCAGCAGCAAGTGTTCATCCGATCGATTCATACACCAAATATATCTAAACCCCTCATTTGTAGTCGGCTGGTGCACAAAAACTAGTCATAATCCTTTTAACTAATCCACATCAAATCTCTCACAATGCTAATCCTTCAGGCATGATGGTCCACGGCAGCCGCTCATCTGTGAACACTTCTAACAGTGCTCCAGCATGCATCATTTAATTGTCATGGTAAATTGTTGTATTGCTGTGCCTGGCCATGGCTTAACTATTCATGTGCTGAGGGGTTCACACTTATTCTTAATGGGGTGGGATGTGGTGGCTTTGTGCATTATGTACAAGACAAGCATGCTGTGACTGAGGATGGAGAAAAAACTGCAACAAGCTAAATAAAAGAAGCCTGTTACTGTTTACTTAACACATGAAATATAGGGGATAATTGTTACATGATGCAGCAAGGAGAGGTGGTATAGAAGGCATGGTTAGCGTATATGATTAAACAAGCACACCTAAACAATGTACCCAAAAGCAACAAAAATAATCTTTAGTCAGTGTCCAAGATAACCTTCTTACCAACCTGCTACATTTATGAATGAAGTCTGGTTACCTTTAGGCAATTAACGTACTGAGTTAGGGAAAAAATTATCATAGTCATGACACATGTTCATCATTGTTCAAAGATATATTGAATATATATGTCAACGCAAACCTTGGACATGGGTTGTTCTTTGCTTTTTCTTTTGTCCACAGGCTAAATAAATAGTGAATGATTACATTTAAGCATCCAGATTAAAACAATCGTAGGCGACAGTTCCACTGAATAAAGGAGTGACTTTAAAAAGGTCTCTGCAAGAAACGCCACAGTCATGTTTCGGTGACCGTTGAGACTTACTTAAAACTTGCTAAAAAAAAGGAGTTCAATATGTGACCTTTAAGATGTTGGTGTAGCCTGTATGTTCATGTTGTTTTGAAAAATGAAAAATTGTGAATCATATGGAATAACAACCAACCAACTAACCAATTTTATGAAGCAATAAAAACAAATGACAAAGCCTGCCTCACTTGCAGCTCCTTTACTTTATGTCATATTAGGGTCCTCTAATCAAAGTTCTCATCTCTTTAACATGATGATGTACTTTCCTGTGCGTCTTAAGTTTATATGATGTTATAGACCTTTAGATGGAGATATAGATCGATGCCGCCCAGGCTTATGTAAGCAGTGCACTGCAGATGTTCGCATTGGGCCGATATTTTCTGCAGGTAACCCACCCGGACATTCCTCGGTTGTTACTCTGGGAGCTTTACGTTGCACAGCTGCTGCGTAATACAGCAGCAGTCCTCTGCACGGCTAATGAATATATGCAAAGCATTGTGAATGAACGTCAGTTCTAAGGCGAGTCCCTCGTGAAAACAGTGAGATCCTCACAGGCTGGTGAGCATGACAAAACACCAGCACACTCAGAGCATTCATCCTCTGTCTAAACTACAGTAACGGCCTTACAGCACCGAGGGATCAGCTGCGTGGCATGATGGGATTGATCTGAGCACAAGTTCAGACTTTTGAAGGCGTTCCTTCTTCCCTCCTGGTGCTCGGGCAGTGAGACCGCTCTAAAGAGCATGCAAATCAAACCAGGTTAGCATTAGTGCCTATATAAAACTATACATACACGTGTGTGTGTGTGTGTGTGTGTGTGTGTGTGTGTGTGTGTGTGTGTGTGTGTGTGCGTGTGCGTGTGCGCGCCTTTTGCAGAGGCATATATAAGAGTTGTATGCATATTACAGTATGAGTAGTAATGTGTCATACAGCGCCTCTGGCAACCCGATGCGATTGGGTGTAGAGGGGTGAGTACTTTACATTTCCATGTCAAAGCGCTCTAACAAACCTCTGACATTAAAAAGGATAAGCAGCATAATTTAACATGACAGAGAGTCCACAGCCGTACTGGCAGCTCTTTGAGGATTTACTTTGTGTACTACACAAAACTGCTTTGACATTAAATTAAACATCCTGATGGAAAGTGAGCAGGATGTTGACTATCTTTACTGTGTTTGCACACCAAACACAACGGACAGTTAATGCAGGGGGAGGCCGTTAGTTGGGCTTATAAAATAATTTGGCTGACGATGTAAAAAGAAATAAAGTCATTCCATGGCTGCAGTGTATCTGCAGGTGAGGCAGAGATGCTTTCTTTTTTTTAATTCAGGGGCAGATCCAGACTTTTTTAACAGGGATGGCCCGACCAAGGTGCTGACTTCTGCAGAAGGATGTGTGCATGCAAACACTTGTTCTAAACATTTATTTAACCCTTTCTTTCTCCACTAGTTGTATCTACTTTAACTATTAACATCCAAGTTTCCCAAGGATGTAACAATTCTGCATTGTATAACTTCAAAAAGTAACACAACACAGTGGCAACACTTAAATCTGCTGAGCTTGATTCTTTCTGCTGGCGGCTCATTATTACAGTATGTTGTGTTGGTGACCTTTTTAGTCTTGAGCACTGTCGACACTTTGTCTGTCACGTCTTGTCCCGTCAGAGGCAGACTCACTCACTGTAAAACAAATCTATTCTATGTACAAATAAAGTCACCTATACCTAACCTTCTTCATTCTCCCAAGTCAGTTAATGAATGGACAAAAGGAAATGAGCTTCACTAATAAAAGAAAGCATCCTAGCAGCTAATGCAACAAAGCCCCTACAGATGATTATACAGTAAGCCCTGCCCCTGACAAGGCAGTCAGCCAATCACAGTTAAGGATTCTGGGGTTCAGATGTGGCCAAACAGAATTCAAGGGAGGCCATGCCACCCCTCTGGACATGCCCCTTTTTTTTTCAAATGTCCAGTAGGGGGAAACTCTACTGTGGCAAAAAGAAGTAATTATGACAATTTTGTGCAAATCACCACAACTTTAAAACTTTAAGAACTTTACCTCCCGTCTCTTTAGCACCTTAACGTTGATGGTCACTTCATTCCTGGGTGGTTTTGAGCAAAATCCCATCGCCACCTTTTGTTTTATTCTGCATTTGTTTTTGTCAACTAGTGTACAGTTCATGTTGTCGTTTGTCCTGTGAGGTTCTGTGCACATTTGTATACGTGTGCACCATCAACCTGCCTGGGGGACTTCAGATGGAAATTGGCCTATGGCTTTAATCTGGCATATTTTATATTTTTTTTAGTTCATTAATGTGCACTGTCCCTATTTTAAATACATGAATCAAATAACGTTTTAAGTCTACTTCAAAACACAAGATTAGTAAGATAAACAGGCCATAAATAAAGGTAAAGGTTTGTTGTCGTTGCTAGCTGTGCTTTCGTTGGTGCTTCAGAAATTCTAACATTTTGGATCACACAAAATAAAAATAATATCACTGAAGCGATAAAAACAAGTGCTCACAGGACAAATCCTTTCACAGCTGAATAGTTTATTACCTTCAGTATCTCCTTCAGTATTGTGTGTCTTTCTACATTACTTTTTGATTCATTTTTTGCTTGCTTGAAGCGATATTCTCATCCCTCATTATTGTCCCAATGACTAAAGTCAGGAACACCCAGCTCCAACATAAACGTAAAAAGCTCTTAAACTAAACATGACGGCTAAAAGGTCAGTTATAATTAATCTTCTTTATCAGAGGGTAGCTGCTGCAATATTTTAAAGAATACAGTGTTTATCTGTTAGACTGACACTCACTGGCTGGTGTAGTGTCAGAATATTTCTACAAGTTTCAGTGGAGAAGAGAAACATGTGGGCCGATATCGCTATAAGGATGAGAGAAAAGATGATACAGATAAATCGGCTGATATCTTTCTCTGATACCTGTTTGATCTTGAGAGATAGATGTATAGATATTAACATATATTGCGTTGATCCCTTGTGGATCACTTTACAGTAAAACGGAGAAAAGATGGGAACTGTCCATATACGTGCATCACCGCTTGATGCACATAATGAGAGACAGTACCGACTGAATTGCTGGAAGCAACCAGTTACATTATTTCAGGGCAAATCTTTTAAGTCATGTTGAATTACCCAGAGTTCCCATTAGGGACCGATAGTCAGTGCAATGTTCAAATCAACAGCTCCTTACCAACTCAGAAAACAGGAAGGAGCCCAGAAGTTAGGGTCGGCAGAGAGCCAGCTGAACCTCTCTGACCGCCGTTCCACCGATAATCCTCACAGTTCTTCTCATAAAGTCAAACTGTGCACAACAACTAGTGCTAAATCATACTGTGTTTAATACTGCCACCATTCTTCTCTTCATCAGATGACCCTCCTCCATTAACACGCCGAACAATCATTCCCCTGACGACATCATTAAAATAACTTTTATGTCATCCATTGTTAGCTGAACAGAAACACACAGATTCTCTTTGACAAAGCCACAAATGTACACGTGCTTTGAAGGCAGCTAACAATAAGTCAGACAAATAAAGATAATAAATCATCACTAAAAGAGAACCAAATCTTCCTCGCAACAAATACAAATACTTAGTGAGCTAAAAGGAAGACAAGCCTTTTCAATCTAAAACAATCTTGTTTGTATTATTATTATTTTTATGTTCAACACGTACCAGCATACAAATCTGCATCTTTTTGTTTCAGGGCTGCCCTGAGGTGCAGAGACTCAACATTCTGAAAGCATATCAACAGGACGGGAATGAAAGCAACATTTCTGAGAAAAATAAAATAAAACATGAAACACAAACGAAGACATTCAAACAAACAAATTAACAAACAAACAAAAAAAAAACTTCTTAAAAAATGAAGACACAAAACAAAAGCTCTGATTGGAAACCTCAGATTGATGTACAGGAAGTAGATCATACAGAGAGTTCAAATGAGTGTCCTCATTAAGGCCGTGTCTTTGAAGCCACTGACTTAATCCCACCTGCCCTCCCTCGGGGAGTTATTATAAAAGAGCACATTTTGTCTTCCTTTTTTTAATTTAGTGTTGCTTGTTTGTCCAATTCTCTACAAACCATCAGACCATCTGTGTCACTACCTTTTGCCTAATCTTATTGTGAGACAGGGTTCTACTTTTTCTTTGTTTTTTCAACAACAAGGGCTCTAAACCGTCTCGTCCCACATCTACCTTTTCAAATTAAGAGCATCACAAACAAAAACACAACGAAAGGCACTACAAGGGGAAACTGCTCCAGGTTTGACATTAGAATTCTTACATTTATTTAGGAAATTAAAAAAAAGTACACAATATGTATCTATTTCTATTCTGGAGGAGGTACTGCATGAATGAATTGAAAAGAGTTTCAGACAGTGTTACCTTCACTGCACACCGGGTACTCTGTATGGAAATGTCAACCCCATTTCATATTCGGCAGCAGTGTTTCCATCATTTCTATTTGTTTTGTGAAATGCTCTTATCTGTTTTGTTTTTTTTGCATTTGTTTCTTCCAAATGTTGTCGTGTTTTACATCCGAGGGTCCACAGTAGTCGTTCCTGTTTCCACAAAATCCTCTATTTTCTTATTGTCAGTATCTGTCGGTGTGTGTGAGCGAAAAAAAACACAAATCCAAGCTCGAGGAGAGGAAATGAAACTAAAGTAGGTGAGAAAGAAATGAGTGAGATAGCCAGAGAGAGTGAGCTGTGTGTGTGTGTGTGTGTGTGCGCGTGCGTGTGTGTGTGTGTTCTGCCAGCTGACAGCAGTGTGGAGGCAGTGTGTTTGGTCATTTATCATTTGGAGAGCCCGCTTGTTAGAGCACACACACACGTCTTTAAAGTCACTGTGAAGCGTGAGAGCTGCGATGAGATGAGAAGGGGCGTTTTATTACTGCGCCGAGACAACAAACACACGCAGTGTACAGAATAATGTGTGACAGACAAACACGCTACCAACACACAGAAAATATATACACACAACCACAAGTATGCAGAAACAGATGTAAACACATCCGCGTGTGTGCAGACACACCAAACACTGTGCTGTATGTTTAGGACTGAATGCACACTGAAAAACAGAAGAAACACGTGGATGTGTAGGAGCAGCTGATACACTGTCATTATGAAGATACACTTGTTTTTGTATCAGCTACGGCTCATTCTGAGCACTACAATGGATTTGGAAGCAGAGCAGCTAAGATGGTTTAAAAAAAAAAAACAGTTTTCTACATTAAATGTTTTTTTCCCCCACATTAACAATTTTCATTTATAATAGTGTTAGGACACTTTAAAAATATATATTTTTCTTAATACTAGTTTTACCTCTCGTGTATGCAGGAATTATTGCACAAAAATGTAATACTATCTACAAACTACTACAGGAAGTCCCCTCAGTGGTTTCCAACCTTTTTTCTACTTGATGGTTTAGGTTAAAATTAGCTATGATTGTTTTAACGTTAGAGGAGATTTGAGAAAAAGCTGAATATAATAAAACTTTGTAAGATTTTTCCAAACCTTTTACCAGTCATCCAACATAAAGCACAACATCAAATAACAATTTAAAAAAAAAAAGGATTAAAACAAACAGTGGAGTCTCTTGTCAAGTATATTTTTGACAATCCATCACCCTCTCCTCTGCTCCAGTCTTAACCTGTACAGCCACTAGAGGACTTTGTCATGAGGATTGAAAAATATATTGCTATTCAGGCACTTTCTAAAAAAAAAAAAAAAAAAACTGAAGCTACTGCACTGTGGATATTTCATTCTTCTTGGGAGGACAGTCTAGCGGCACACACAGGACATGATGTGCGGCCAATGCATTGGACACAGCCTCCTCCACACACTCAGACACCAGCTCCGTTGTCTATGCCGACACACACTCTTGAGCTCAGACTATAACCAACTCCTAAACGAGCCCTGAAGGTGTCCATTCTAGCCTCGTATCGCATTTCCTGAAAGCACAGCGTGTTTGTGGAGGTCTAATTCGGACTCCTGACGGACACATGGAGAGGCTGCTGGGACAGATGATACAGTAGAACTGTTAAATAACACAGCCACCCGGGCGGGGAAAGTGAGACGGTCAAGGACATGTTGTCTCACCTTTTTCAGTGCAGAAACCTCGGCTCCTTTTTCACTGACAGCAAAGACGCCTGTTTTCATTCAGTTATTAAAAGAATAAAAGGCAAGAACCAAAATATCCACACAGTTTCATGAAAAGACAAGATAATTGGCCACAAAGAAAAATGGAAATTATGCCTCCAGACGTGGATGGAAACTTACACACACAGCAGAACTCTCCCTCTTAAAGGATGGGAACGCTAAGGAGAGGGAGCAAGGCCATTTTAATGAAGTTATGGCAGCCATTATGATGTCAGGAGCCCTTTGCCTTGGCGGTCGCGACTGCGTCGGCTTCCTCGCTGTGTGGGCGTGTACAGCAATGTGTTTGTGAAGGGAATTACCTTGTTTACTGGCTTGATTGAAAACAGTGGAGGGGAAAAAAACCTGCTCTCTTTTGCTTTCTCACCTGGCTGTTTCTTGCCAATAAACAGGAAACACACGTGAGGAAACACGGGCACAAGGCAGGAAGGTTTGGCTACTTTACTCGGGGTCAATATTTGGCTGATTGTCTTTCTTATTTTCATATCTGCATTATATCAGTGAGTGAGTGACGTTGTTGGCATTACTTGATCCAGAGAATGATTATATTTGAACAAAGCTCTTGGAGGAATTGATAATATTATTTTATATCAGTAGAGATGATGAATGAGCAGAAGGTCACTAGATCAGTAAAGGAATATATAATAATGGCGTATGCTGTATGTTTATATGTTTAACTCGTGTGCACATACCTCGGCAACATAAAATGTTCTTGTGTTGTTGTGCATGTGAGTATATGTGTATGTAGACTACAGTATGGAAATGGTTAAAAATGCATACCTGTTATAGGAACTGCATATTGTTTGTCCTTTTATCTGATCGTTACAGATGACACACACACACACACACACACACACACACACACACACACACACACACACACACACACACACACACACACACACACACACACACACACACACACACACACACACACACACACACACACACACACACACACACACACACACACACACACACACACACACACACACACACACACACACACACACACACACACACACACACACACACACACCGTTAGCAGTGAGCTTTGATGTAAGATGCCAACCAACCATCTGGGTTTCAGTGTCGAGCTAATTTGAATCCAGATGTGGACAGGAGTTAAACCACTACCTGAGGTCAGTGGATGACATGCTCTGCTTCCTGATCCACGGCCTTCTGTGACAGGAGATTGATCTCTTCTGCGAGAAAGACTGACTGTCCGTAGCTCAATTCACACCGTTGTGAATTCTCCACTTCTTCCTGCTTTAACATGAAGAGTTATCGTGGACTCAGGTCAGTTTATTTTATCCCCTTATATGAGCTGGAGTCTTAAATCACGCTGCTCGTAATCAATTCTGTCTTGACAGCCCCTTTGTGACACCAGAGAAGAGAAATATTAAATAAAGGTGCAATACAATGTTACGTAACTTGTGTCATCCACACAGTGCTTGTAATACACAATGAGTATCAGCGCATCAGCGTTCATAACTAACTGCTTGTTGCCGTCCTGTATCCTGATCTCTTTCAAAATAACGATTCAATGGGGCGCCGTCCGGAAGGTTAATTCAAAACTGCGGTCATTCATCCGCACACCATTACATTTTCAGACTCACCTGTCAGAGTTACCTTCTTCTGAATTTTAGATGAAAACTCTTTTTTTAAAAATCAATCACCGACTTGTTTTAATTGCCCATCTGTAATTACATATGGTGGCTTCAAAGCAAACAATCCGTTGTCTATCGTCAAGCTGTTTTTTTTTTACTTTTGGTTCAATCAGATTTGAAGTATTTCAAGTTTTTAAAGTCTAATAAAAATATAACCTGTGTGCCTTGAACTCCACTGACAGATCTAACGCAGAACATTCTTCTAAACAAACACAGCGCTGCTTTTAAACCCCTTTATTAAAAACTTTTTAAAAAAGGAGAAAGGTCATAAAACATGCTGTGCCACAAATTCACCGTTCACCGAGTTTTGGGAAGGTGAAGGTTCTGAGGAGGGGGGGCCGGCCTCCCCGAATATCACCCGGCTCGAAAAGAGGCATTAACAGGTTTTTTTTTTTTTTTCTTACATTTGGCCCGGAGGGAGGCTGAAATGTTAAAATGGTACAAGCTCTCCTGATGCTTTTTCCTCCTCAGGGCGACACACGTGTAAAGTTCACGGCTACGAGAGATTTGTCGTTCCTTTCACGTTGCTCTCCGGCTATGAATAAAACACGACGACAACGCTGTGGAAAAGTGAGAAATGTACAAATGCATGTGCTCTCAGATAGGATGGAAGGTGTGCATGTTGTCTAAGAATGTTCACATGTTTTACTTGACAAATAAATTCTATTCTCGCTGTAGTTTAAATGATGTCTTAGTTATTCAACCCTGCTGTTTCCTCGTGCCCTCAAACTGCTCCAGGAATTGTTTGTTTGCATTCACAACTCACAGTCACATTTTAGGTATCTGACAAGAAGATACATTTTTTTTTAAATAAAATGTTTACAGACCTCCTGCCCTCATTAAAGCTTCAGTCACGGATTAAACCACATCAGAACTGTTCAATATAGCAATACTATTCTTGAATGAAGTCTTAAAGCAGCTTTCTAGACAGCTTAGAGGACATCTGTGTAGCACCTAGCAGTAATTAAACAGTAACTGTGGGGAAATAGTTAAGTAACAGCATGTAAATACAGAAGAGAGAGCATGAAATGCAGACTTTGTAGATTTTTACCTTGAATATTTGCACATAATTATTTGTTATTATTTAGACATAATAATATCCCTGCTCTTTTTTTTTTTTGCATTGAGCTCAGGTGCATCCTGCTCAGTGTCTAGCATCCCTAGTTTAGTAAGAAGACAGTTCATTCTTACTAATCACATTTGATTGGGAAAACCCCTGTAGAGCATCCAATTAAAACAAGGCCTGGAAAATAGCTTTCAACCTCCCAGTGAGGTGTGTGTGTGTGTGTGTGTGTGTGTGTGTTTGCTCAAGTGTATTTTTGTAGTGTGTGTGTAGGAAGCAGTGATTAATAGCATGAATACATAATAAGGTTCAGGCTTGAGAAGAATTCAAACACACACACACACATGTGGATGTCTGAGAATTCATGGCTACAAGCAGAAAATTGCTTATTAGAAAATCACAAATGAGAAGTGAACATATTAAAGCTCTCATCCCCGATCAGCGTGGAAGACATGCTACACCTGCTTTTAATTTGTGTCTGATCCCACATCAGTTTTCAAACACGAGCGGAGTCACTGAATGAAGAACACAAAGAAAGTTCAACCAAATAAGTGAAATGAAAGTGATGAATGGCATCATGAAAACCAAAAGAAGGTGTAATGTATCTGCAGCTATAGCTCCAGAAGTTCATGTTTACATGCGTCAAGAAATAGAAAGAAGTCAGGAATGATTTGTTAATGCATCAAAAACTGAAATTCTGAAAAGATGATTGGATGATGCAACAATTAGACCAGTGCTTCCCAAAGTGTTGGCCATGGCCCCCTGTTGGGTCATATGGGTACTGCAGGTGGGCCGTGAAAGAACCTCCACCAATCACAACAATAAAATAAATATCACAATAAATGATGATTTACCATGACTCAACCATTTATGTGATTAGTAAGTCATGTACATAATATCAGATGATATTTTACTATCTGTTAAACGCACCGTATGTAAAATCTGCCGCCAGGGGGCTCTCAATCAAAACAATAACAAAAGATGATGTTGAGGCTAGTGGGGAATCATGGGGGTTCTCTCTGCTACTCCCTCCCTTCCCTCTTGTGTTTGGGACAGGCTGTATTAGACTTAGTAAATTAGCCTTTTGTAGGTTTGTGTTTGTTGTGTTGTACTGGTTATATGATTATATGTTTAATTGTACTGTGAGTATGAACGTCATGGATGTGTTTTTATGTGATCTAACTCATGAAATCGTGTCAATGAAGGAAGAGGAGCTCCTTAACACAGAGGCTAATGGGGATCTTAATAAACAAACAAACAGGAATAAAAGTAATCCATAAACACGGAAGCAAACGGAACATTTTGTTTCCTCCTATCTGACAATAACTGTTTTTTTAAAGGGTAAAAATGTCTTTGGGCAAAACTTCTCAATGCCAAGGTTATCTTTTTGATGAACGGCCTATTTACATATCCAACATGCCGGCTCGCACACACACACACACACACGCACACGCACACGCACACACACACGCAGCAGCCAGGATATAAACTGTGGATGCTGGCCGCTCATACAAGCTGCACCTGTCAGCTGGTGTTCTGGGACAGCCAAGGGCTTGTTTGTATGTCTCTCTCTCTCTCTTCTCTCTCTCTCTCTTTTTCTGTCAATGTGTGTGTGTCTACCTCTATCCAAGGTCTTTCCCCCTTTTTTTCCCCCTCACAACCCCTCACCTCTCCATCTGCTGCGCCGTCCCTCGCTCCATCCCGCCTCTCTGTCCGTCTCACTTCATACCAACCATCACAATACCATCCTATTAGAGCTCTCTCTCTATCGCTCTCTCTCTATCGCTCTCTCTCTCTCTCTTTTATGCACCTGCGAATGAAAAACAGACTCGCTCAGTCTTTCTCCGCCTTCCTGCTCATTACAGCCTCCAGGCAGCCACTCCATCACGGAGAAAAGGCAGAGATAAGCTACAAGAGTACACCTGTGCCCGGTATGAATGCCAAATCCAGATTCAGTGACAGCCCAATTCCAGGCCAAATAATGGAATCAGCGAGCCTCGGCTTCAGACAAATCAGGCTGACAGCTTTATCTACCCCTCGCCGTTTCAGAGCACGTTACAGACCTCATTATCAAACGGGGAAAGCAATCAGTTAAAAAACGTAATAATAAAAGAGAGAAGAAAATGTTGACAGTGCCAGAGCAGCGCCGGCGAGGGATTAAGTTTACAAAGCTCATTTACAGATGGAACAGGTGGAGGAAAATAAGAAACATATTTCCATTTCATCAACAAAGTGCTGCAGAGTGTTAGCTGACAAAGGGACATAAATCGGATATTATATCAACGACAGCGTTTATATACTGAATACGAGGGAGAACAACTCCTTTATTTAATGAACTCAAGACAGAAAGAAAGAAAGAAAGAAAGTGGACGGAACATTTGTTTGCCATTACTCTTTAAGCATCAGCGCATCTACGTCGAGGGAACTCTGTTTTTAGAGAGCCGGAGCTGTGCCTGATCAAACATGAGGCATCCTCTTACAGTTGATTACTGCATGGACAATTTAAGAACGAAACTACAGAAAAGGGGCAAAGTGCACGCTTCCTGGGGATCCAGCAGGCTATGAAGATACCGTGCATGAACCCAAAAGTCTCTGGTTGCATCCAGCTAAAAAGACATTTGCTTCATGTCTTTCCCAAACTCCTCTCTCATCTCACTTCCTGTCATCTCTTGACTGTCGGCTGTCGGATTATGACATCTGATGCAACACAGTAGTTTGGTAGCTCGGGGTGAGGCCGGCTAACTTAAAACTCTGGGGAACGAGTTCACTGGGGGGGGGGGGTAGGCAAAGTTTTTACTTTTTTATGAACTTAAAGGGATGGTTGATGTTTGGGAACATCTTGTCCAGAATAAGATAGGAACATCGATATCAAAAAATATAAAAATATTACAAGTTGTGCTCTTCATCTTAATCTAACTGGCTCCTCATCCTATAGCCTTATATTTAACACACACAGATAATGTAAGGGATTCACTCATCTAATTCTGGGCTAAAGGGCAAATACTTTACTACTGCAGGTTTGTTTGGCCTCACTGGCATCAGGATCAGATAGATTCATGATCCTGGATTATTAACAGGCTAACATCCTTTCTGAGCACTATTGTTTTGTGTGTGTGCGTGTGTGTGTGTGTGTGTGTGTGTGTGTGTGTGTGTGTGTGTGTGTGTGTTTTCACTATGTCATTATAGATTCAGTTAACCCCTGCTTAGTGTGACTCAATCAACCGCTGATTTGATGGGTTGAAGGAAACAAGTGTGTCGTTTGTGTGTGTGTGTGTGATTCTGTACTTAAGTGTGTGTGTATAACGGTCCTAAACATGTGAAGTATTGTTATGCAGCTTTTCCATAAAATGTAAGACCAAATGTGAACACGTCACCAACATGGTGTTTCTGTGTGTTTTTGTGTGTGTACGGCCACTGCACGTTAATTAGAGCACGTATGCAGATGAAGGAAAATAATATGTCATATGTATGTAAAGTGAGAATGTATGGATGTAGTTATGAAAACACTAAAAGGAATGGGAATTAAGTCCATCTAGGCGCTTCATTTCGAGCTAAATGTCGCCGTAATCAACCACATTTTACTATTTTTTTCTTCACTTCATTTTTTTTGGAGCAAAGTAAGGGCTCCTGCAGGTAATACAGATTACAACTAATTCTAAAAAAAACACTACATGACTTAACTTTGAAGGCAAAACAAGTAGCCATGAGTCACTTCAACTTCAGAATGTAACACAGACCTCAGAAACATCTACAGTTCAGAGATAAGCTCCCTCCCTGCTCCATTTTGGTGGTCCAGCTTCTGTGTTTGTTTAAGAGGTGACTGAACTAAAGACAGTAATGGAATTAAAGCCCGTGGTCTGTACCTGTTCAGTCGAGTGTGTTTCTGCAGACTTGTGCTTACGTGTCTGACTGCATGAATCTCTGCTAATAGCTCCTCCGCGAGTCTATAAGGTTGAAACACCACAGTGTAAATCGTTGAGGTTAAATCTATTTTATGTTGCAGGCCGACCTGGAAAAAAAACAAAAAACTAAATGATGGCTACATTTGCTCTCCCACTAATTGGAGTAAGACTGGAGATGCATCTATTTACAGAATATAAAATAGGAACCTCCAGTTAGCGGCTCAGATCAAGGTCTCACCTACTCATTACACTAATCGATGACACGCAAATCCTCCGTTATCAGGTGTACAGTACATTCCAATCAGAACAACAAATACAACAAGCAAAGTGGGTAAACAATTAAGCAAATAGGGCGTCGGCGAAGGGGATTAAGGCACGATAGAAAGGGATTGAAATAGAAGAGTAACTTGTGGAGATCAAAAATGACTTTTAAAAGCTTGAATGAGCTTTGAATCAGCACAGATTAGAGGCATGATCGCTGCCGTGTTTTTTTTTTGTTTTTATTTTTATGAAAGAAGAGCCGAAACATATTTCAATGGGAAAACCAATCCAATGCATCACAACTCATTTAAGCAGAGTCTGATATTCACTTTCCCTAATCAATGACGGTAAAAAAGAAAGAGCAGAGAAGCCTCACATCTGCTCACACCATTAGCGCTTCAACAAGACACAGGCCTGATGTCTGCACACTGTTGACTGGCCAGTGTAAGTGTGAAGGGTACAAGGCAGGGACAGAGAAGATGAAGTCAGCAACACGACGTCCACACGTCTCATTACCAGGGAGGAGGCCTCATCAGCTAACATAACACATGTGCTTACAAGTCTTAGGAGTCCTTGTTGATGCTCTCTAGGATGTTAACATTAAAGTAACAAGAGGATAGCAGAGCTGTCTACACCAGAAATATGTACAGCTTTCAGTAAGTCGCATCAAAGCTGTGACTCCAGACAGCTAATGTATCAACCAATCACTTAACATTTTTGTCAGAAAGAATGGGAAGGAATGGGTGTCCTGGTTTTATGTGTCTCTGCTTTTAAGTGTGCCTGATTTAAGGAAAATGACATTTCACTCCCATGTTATGCTGAGAGTATTTTATGGAAGCGACAATAAATTGAATCTTGAAATTAAATGTTCCTTTTCAAATACTTCTATATTCACAACGTCGACATTTTACTGATCTAGAAGGATCAAGAAATCAAACACTGAGTCATGATGGCACCTGGAGATGGTGGTGAAAGTACACGATCAAGCTTTAACATCATCACTCACCAAGGCCGGGTGGGATCTCAGGGCAGGGTGGCAGCGGTTTGGGCGAAGGCGTCTGGTTCGTCTCCGGCTGCGCGCTCGGCACCAGCTGCTCCCCGGTGGCCAGGTAGCTAGCTAAGGTAGCGTTGGGCCTGGAAAGGTTGTAAAAGTAAAAGTGATGTCCGTTTCCCGCTGCTCCGCTGATGTTATTCCTGGATCCGTTGCGGCCGTTGTTGAAGCGGCTGAAGAGGTCGAAGCGCTGGGTGTACACGTCGAAGTACAGGATCATCATGATGAGGAAGTGGAGCAGGCAGAGCAGCAGGACGCCTTTACAGATGCGCTCCAGAGTCCGGCCCAACATCAGCCGGGTCATGGCCGAGGTAGAGGACCGTCCGGCGACGGCCAGCCACGACGACGCTGGCGCAGCTACAGGCATGCGCTCACCCTGACGGCCATTTGATAGGTACTGTTAGATCTCTGATAAGGACATACGGTTCGATGAGAGAGCGACTATCTGACTTCTGCAAAGATCATAGGCTCATTGATGTGGACAGGGAGGCTACACAGTCAGCAAATGTCGGAGTTTTTTGCTTGTTTCTGGCGCCTCCCCAGATTCCCAGCATGACAAAAGTACCTAGCCCTAGCCCTAATCTATTTGTGATGTTAACATCAATCAAGGAAATTGTTTAAGTATAGAAACTGCAAAAAAGTACTGATGATAAGTTCATGAAAACCAAAAAAAAAAAAGGCCCAGATTTCAGGTATGATGAATTATTCTCTGAGTAAAGATTCTTCTGCAGTCATGTCGAATCCCAGCGTTAGAAGCCAGTCCTGTTAGTCCAAAGACTGACACTCAAAGCCTCCAATTAATACATGGTGCAAGTGACGGAGCACAACTGGAGGCTGCCCATAGACAGACATTCATCAGTGAGGGTCAGCTGGCGTTTCAGTCCCGGCGTCCTCTTAGTATGTCACCAGGTCAGACAGACCGGCTGCGTTTGTTGGTTGATAATCTCTTTGCTGGTAGTCTTGAACCAAGAAAGTCTCAGGCACCTGAAGGAAAATGAAAGAGAAAGCTACTTAATGACATTCATTCATCACATGCTGACCTAAAAAGGACGGGCGTTTTGTGAATGTTTTAAGCTGTTTACTTAAACCAACGCAGGTGAAGAGTCATCAATAAAACCAAACACAACTTTATTGATCTTTCCCTGGAAATTTAAGAGAAATCCGTGACCCTGTTATTATTCGTTATGCCTGGTTGAAACAGCGACTAAATATATGTAGAAGTTCACTCTGGGCAGAACGAGAAATACCCGGGAGAATCTGACAGAAACAGAATCAACAACAAAAGCATCAACAGGCAAACAAAAAGCTTTGACTCGGGCTGCGCAGCTGAATTGACATAGCGAGTCAATTTTCCAGTCAAGTGGTTTAAAAAGCGTTTATGATGGAACGAGCGGTCAGCAGGGAATACACAATGCAGCAAACATACGAGCAAAGGAGAGAAGGAAGGGGCACTTAGAGATTTCCCACAGGCTACGCTTATTGTAGTTTTATGGCGTTCCAATCAATGAAAGAAGAAGAAGAAGAAGCATTTGAGGTTGAAGTCGACAATACGAGACACAAACCGCCACGAGTGTTTCTGATGAAAAGAAACAGTCGGATGAAAAAAAGGCGGAGAGCTAAGTGTTGATTGCAGGAAATTACACATTGATTGTTTGATGAGGTATGGGCATAGATCAGATTTCCTTCAATGGCACCAAATCTCTCAAACTTTGCCGACATTAGACGATGACAAAAATGTGAATTTCTGCAACGTGGCCGTTCCATCAGCCAGAAGCTTTCGTCTCTATTTAACTTCAAGCCGCTTGTGTTTTGACACCTAATGTCTGGTCTTTTTGTGTCGGTCAAAAACTCGTCATGCACCTTGGTGTTTGGTAAAGTTGTGCAAAAAAAAAATCCCAATCTGCTTTTTCTGGTCTTTTTGTGTAAACATATCTGATACTCTTAAACATACTAGATGGCCGATTGTTTTAGAAAAATGTCTTCAATAAAGTTGGGTAACAAATTGGTCGATTACCAACATTTGCAATAAAAAGTTTTCATGATCGTCGGAAGACAAAATCACAATTGAAACTGAAACTAGATTAATTCACCAGCCCTACCAGGTATTTACATTTACAAACGTTTCTTCATGTTTGTTCCCATTAATTCATTTTGATGTCTTTCTAAGGTTTATTTTTTGGGCTTTTTGTGCCTTTAATGGAGAGATAGGACAGTGGATAGAGTCGGAAATCAGGGAGAGAGAGTAGGGAATGACATGGGGGGAAAGGAGGAACAGAATGGATTTGAACCTGGGTGCTTTGAGGACTACAGCCTCCATACATGGGGTGCGCGCACTAACCACTGCGCCACCAGTGCTCCTTTGTTGTCCTTCTGAAGAAACTGACCCCACCTTCCCTTCCCTCCTCTTTCTTTGGTGCATCAATTTGGCGTCACCAGAAGATGGGACTCAATTAAATGCAAGGTTACCTAAAGAGAAATCACATGTTTCTCTGGGTTTGAACATTGCACGAAATAGTTTTTAATAGATAAATTCCACAACTCAACAAAACAAAACCCTCACAAATCCAGTCATACGGGTCACCTGTTAAAAGCTGGATAGCCACAAACACCTGGTGATGTTTTGTTAATCTTGATAACATATTGAGTTAAACTAATATTTCTTGAAGTACAGAAATGTACATAATGTACCCCGTCCTATTATTGTTTAAACAATTCAGTGACATCAAACCTCAGTGAGGGTAAATGATGCATGAAGTCAGATCAGTTCTGGACTGATTAGGTGAGTGTCTCTGTTGTGTCTCTGTTGTGTCTCGGGGCAGGCGGACGCAAAAAGAAGCAAATTGAAACGCGTGTTTGTTAACCGCGCTGATGGCTGCTGTCTGTTCAGAAAGTTGTCTACCTCTTGCCATGCCGGTCTTTTGTCTGCGGGCAGCCAAAGCCAAGACTGCCAAGACTGAGGCTCAATGGTGTGTGCGTGTGTGTGTTTTACTGGAGAATGAATGGCGTGCTTGTAGATGTGTGTGCATCTTGCTGCTTAATGAGATAGATTTCTGCTGACCGAAGGACCCTGACACCGCACGCCAGCGGCAGCATAATGCTTGTGCAGGTCAGGATTTATTTCCCAGCAGTGCTGCTCTTCAGCGGCTGAACAGGCTGGTCTGTAATGTATCAGGGGTGATTTTTCTTTTTTTTCCCCAAGCATGTGGGGAGAGAGGGAGGCAGTCAGACAGATAATCAGTAAGACAGACAGAGGAGTCCCGCCTTATTTTCTGCTTCAACTACAGAGCCCAAGGGTGAGTGGGGTTTCCCTCGGTGTCCAACAGGTGTTTGTGGCACTGCTGAACGAACCGCAGTGTAAATATAGAAGAAAGAAATCCAGATGATGATGGAGAACTTACTTTGGTCAAGACGACCAGACGCAGAGGAATCGTCGAAGATCAATGTATGAACAAAATGTTAGCACTCTCCATTTGTGGGGTACAAAAAGGCACCCAAATGCATTCAGGGTTAAAAGGCAATGTGTTCTATTCTGAATGATTAAAAGGTGGATGAATGATGAATGTAAGCCTCTAGTGTGTCTTAGAAAGTGAGGGTGTCTCTATTTCTGATCCTACAGCATACTTTTGTGTCCAGACGGACGGACGAGGAAAGACTGAAGAGATGGACAGTGCAGCACCACACTGCCTGAACTGTATATCTGAAGATGTGTGTTTCTATTTTAACATTACAATAACGTTTCCACATTTCATTTTGTCTTTTCACTTAGAAGTTCTACAGCAAACACGTATACGAGTATATATATATATTTCAGATTTTCAATGATGACTAATACGTGTACTTTTAATTTGTCATCAAGGTTACCAGAATGCACCAAACAGCATCAAAGTAGTTTGTTTGTTTTTGGTTGTCAAAAAGCTCGCCAAGGGGATGATGCCATGGAAACCGCCCCAAGGTAGCCCCCGAGAAAAAAAAAAAAAGATGTCCTAACGAAAACAGAAAAAATGCTGCTTTACCTTTAAGTGGATATAATTGTGTGATATTTTGTGGTTTACCATGGAGGCATGTTCAACTATTACCTTTCACTACGAGTTGGGTACTACTTGTATAGGAAGGGTGTTAAGGGGGTCTAATCTACCCCAGGGCCCCGAAATAGCTTCAGCTGGCCTTGTCCAAAAAGCTTAAATCAACTTCTTCTTCTCTGCTTTCGTATTTGCTGACATTTTGTTTGTCAGACCTTTCCTCTTCTTTCAAACACAACAATTCCAGCAGTCACAAAAGTTCAGCAAACCACAATAAAAGACGGCAAAAACAGCTTGAAAGAAATCGCTGTCTTTAACTCGTCCACTTTCTTCCGTGTCCCTTAAAGTTCCGTCTCTCTCCGGGACGTCTCTCAGGGATTGCATCCAAGGCGGTGCAGAGTGTTCACTCTCAACTTAGTATGCAAATGTCACCCAGGGAGATATAACAGAGTCAGGAAGGAGTCTATGAAATCTCTGAAGCTTTTAAGAGATGGAGAGAATGACCAAAGGAGGGAGGAAAGAAAAGCGAGAGAGAGAGAGAGAGAGAGAGAGAGAGAGAGAGAGAGAGAGAGATGGCCTCTGTGACAGAGAGAGAAACAGAGCCTTTTATGTAACCAGTTCATTCAAGGATCACTGTAACTCCCTCTTTAACAACAGCAATAAATTTCATAACAGCCCCCTATCATATCATGTCTGCCAAGGAAACCACAAGAGAAATGCTGGAAATATGTGTAGCGGTTTACAGCTGCCTGTTTCCATCAGCGTTTAGTTAGCAGCTGTTTCTGAACGGGGAAAAAAAAAAAAAAAAAAAAGGAAAATCAGAGGCAGATTACAATATAGCACAATAACATAGTGGTGAAAGAGTTGTAGAGTAGTGTAGAAGGTATAACTTCACAAAGTCAAGAACACAATCAAGCATTCTAGTTTCTTCAAATTTGAAACAGACACGTGTCCCCATGAGGCCAGTCTTTGTCATTTGTGAGGATTTCAGTGTTCCCCCAGCGCAGGCCTCACTAATCTCAGGGTAAAGCTGCGGAAAGTGCAGCTTCCCTCACAGAGGTTAACAACCGTGCTAACTCATTGTTCAACGGGCTGGGGATTAATTATAATACGGCGAGGGAGGGATTGTGAGAGATGATGTAGTCACAGTGAGCTGGTGGGATCAAGAGGTGCGTTACATCCATGCAACACCTTTAATTACCATTTTCAACAGCTATGACGAATATGTGCATTCACACCTGCGTTGAAAGATAACTCAAAGATGGAAACAAATGATTTGCACATCACACGTGTTTATGTTTTCTTTCAAGTGTGTTCTTTTCAATTCTTGAAAAACTGTCAAAGTCAAATCATCTCTGTGAACTCAAAATCAAAACACCTACTTGTCCTTTTTGACTTTTACATACACAGATTCAAACATATGTAAAGTGCAGTTCAATGCTAAATCCATCCGACACTTATACAACAATCCCAATACTGCAGTCAGAAGGGGAAATGCATTGACAGACACATTTGTAAGTGCCAGGAACTTTTCCCCCCGTCTCACCTGGGTACTACTGACACTTAACATGTGCAGTTTAGTATTCGTTCTTTGAAATGTGTTGTCAAAGAAATGACAACTTTTCTGGTTTGTTGGAATCATCTTTGACAGGAAGCAATCTCTCTCTCTCTCTCTCTCTCTACTGCAATGTGTTTGTCACCTGTAACAGAAAACAGTCAGGAAACAGTCAAAATTGAGCACAATGTATCTAACACTGCCAAACTGCAGGATCTCAGCTCAGCAAGGAAACAATGCAGAATTGGTTAACTGATTTTGGCTAACATTAGCATTGCTAGCCTGTTCTCCTCGCTGCAGGTTCAATGTCGTTACGCATTGCTTGGGTCGAGTGGTTATATGCCAGTTTAACCTGACAGCCTGAATACAACTTTATCTCCATTTTCTAGATCGACGTAATCCCATTCTTCTATGAAAGGCTATATGTTGACTGTGCTTGTTTGCATCTGGGTAGTGGAGCATTACGGCAGTAGCAATTATTTGGAGCTACAGCCCTGGCTCGTAGAGGACAGCTGTGTTAAATTAAAACATAACCTTTCACCGGCACAGCAGGCCAGAATTTATCTAATATTAATAATTAGTCGAACTGACTTCCGGTGCCGAACAGCCAGGGTGCCGAATGTATTTGATGAAGCAGCTAATCACGCACACATCCCCAGCTGTGATGACATCAGATGACCTGTTTCAATTTAAATAGAGACTAACTGTTTTTATCATTGTCTGGTGGAACAATGAGAATGGTCAATCAAAAAGTTCACTTTCACTTTTGAGATATCTTAAGCTTAAGGGGGAAAAACACTGGGTCTCCTTAAAGGCTCACTGTGAAATGTTAGGAAGGGAGGGGTTCAAACACACACACAACCTAAATGACATGCATAAACAAGCTGAGGGAAGCACCATCCCTCCAGAGTGAACACAGGGCTCAGAACAACAAACCCAGAGGGAGTTTGACTTCACTCTACTTCTTAGGAATTCATTAGCCCATTATATATTTTGCTATATTTATGTTGAAATGTTGCATCTTAAGCTTTTATGTCATGTGTTAATACATGTAAATATGATCAAATACAAATGCCAAATATAAATATTGATATATTCATATAATGTAAACGCCTCTCATTAGAATGCACGACTGAAAGAAGAAAAAGATGAGTATGTGCTAAATAGCTTCTTTCCTCGTGAATCTAAAAAGTTGTAACGGTTGCTTTAAGAATAAAACACGCTCTTCTGATTGTTAAACTTTTTAATTTCGTAGCCACGTTTATCCTTTAAGGTGCAGCTTTGTAAATTTACATTTTAATTAACAGTGCAAGGGCTTAGTTGTAGTACTGTGGTTCTGGCTTTGCTCGAGAATTGGTCATGTACACAAAATTACAGATGTGACTCAGACAGAGCCAAACAACAGCGTACAGTATCTGAGTTCCTGACCTAAGAAGAACTGAATGTTCCTTTAAGCACTGAAACACTACAGCAGATATACAAGAACAAGACTGTAAGATGGAAGGATAACACATGTACAGTGACAGTGTGTGTGTGTGTGTGTGTGTGTGTGTGTGCGTGAATGTGTGTGCAAATGAATTGGCCAATGCTCAAACCAAGCCCGTCGCTAAGTGCAGTCAGTCAAACAAGGCCTGAAGCTGGAGCATATAGGGGGGAGATGAAACACTAAAAGACACTCATTAAGATACTGCACTTGTTTCATAATTTCTGCTCTTGTCAGATAAATGTAATGGATGCTGCACACACACACACACACACACACACACACACACACTCATATCAAAATGTACATTCTGTTAAAGTGCCAACTAAAGCTTGCAGAATGCCTACAACATCTGTATGTTAAAATTTTAATCGGTTGCCAGACGGGTGGCCAGACTGGTAATTTGCGAGGGTGCATAATTCATCGAGTGCAGGCCGAACATATGCTGAAAGGAGAGCTGGTCCGTGACTGAGCTGGGGCTTTTCATTTGAGAGACAACTGAGGAAAAAAAAAAACTTGTATGCAGTCATATGAACTATTTTAACCATCAACAATTGCTGTGAATTGTTTGCCACAATGCAGAGTCTTTATGTGCAGCAATAAATAGAAATGATCCTTGTGTGTGTTTCAGTGGTCAGACATTTTTAAACTTAAAGTTAGAGCCTTAAGTGCTGCTCTGGAGACATTTTTATCCTCCACTGGTCAGCTCCACAGGAACATTAGTGGACTGAGATCAGCTAACGCAACAGTATCTGCAGGGTAAAAAACAAGCCGAGGGAATTTTATCCGGCAACCTTTTGTTCCTCAAGTTCAGTCCCGAGTCGGTCTGCATGCAGAGCTCAGATTCAGTAAATGTCAGTGAGGTCGAGGAATCTTTTAAGTGCACATGAAAAGTTCCAAAGTTTGAGTCACAGTGCTCAGAAGTTTGTCTGTTTTTCTCTTCACAGACTGCTTTCACTGTGCCCATCTGTTTCGCCTCTCGTTTTAAAACAAGCGAATCTGACTGAAAAAAGGAAGCCATTCTCCATAAAGACAGGAACATAAAAGAACATCAATTATTTCAAATAGAATTCTACGCCGTGATCAGTCAAGCGATCATTTTCATTTTTGAAATGTTATCTTTTATTATTTTATTGATGGATCATAAAAATGTCTGAAAATAATGAAAAGGTCTATCACTATTTCCGAGAGCCAAAGATTAAAGTCCAATTTTGCTTTAAAGTCTCTTCATTCAAAAATAATTTCATCTTCTGCACATATTTCAAGTTCAATCGAGTAACGATGTCATTTGCTTTGCCGAGTCTGGCTAACGTTAGTAGTGCTAGCGCCGCCAGTGAGGGAGGACTGAAGACTGGCACATGCCTGTGCTAAATGTGGCTACAGCTGTTCCGGTAGATATGAAAGTTTAATCTGAGAAAGCCAACACATACGTTGCTCCTATGAGACGCTATCTGTTCACTGTGCTTGTTTACATCCTGGTTTTAGAACAGGTAGAGCATGTCAGTCTATGTGGCTACAGTCCCAGCTGTCTGCGTTGCAATTTGGGGATAACATTTGCCTGGCAACCACGGCCTACATATACAAATATTAATAATATGTTTAACCGACTAGCGAGGTCTGTAACTGTAAGTCGACATACGAAGTCCCCAGCAACTCACCATCCAAATGTAGCCCTTTTTGAATACTGATTATTAATTACCTCCAAAAGGTAAAAAAAAATAAAATAAAAAATAAAAAAAAAGTCCCAGTTTAAAAAGTCCAGTGTGATGCTCAAGCACCACAGTAGATGGAAAGCACATTGACACACTTCAATGCCGGTCCCTTCCGAAGTACATGTCTCCAAATGAAGGATGAGGAGTGGGACACTAAAGACGGCTTGTTTAAAGTAATACAGTAGTGTAATTCAGGGCCCCCTCCTCCAAACACTGCACTTCTATCCATTTAACATCAGAGAGCTGAGCATGTGTAATAACAAGCTGACGATTTGAGACCGCATTAGGCAGGCCTTGATGTTCCCGTCAGTGACATCATCATTGATCATTTATAATCAGGTTTAATACAAACAGAGCAGAAGTCCGTCCTTTCCCAGCAGCACTACGCTGCACACAAACACACAGTCATTGTCCATTTGCTCGCATCTACACACCCCTCTACATCAACACCCCCCCCCCCCCCCCCCCCCCCCCCCTACATCCTGAGTCTTTAGCTCTGTGTGGTTCTCCAGCAGATGTTCTAACCAGAGCCCTCAGGCAAAAAACGTGTTTGTTTAGTTTATATACGCATCTTTAGCAGCTGATGTGGAAGACAACAGACTCCCAATTTTACTCATGTGGAAACCTTTTTTTTGGTCTTACTGTCAAGACACCTTTTTGGCCATTCACAATTATCTGTCTTTAAATCAGCTTTAAAAAAATGGGGTGAATTGAGTAAAAACATGTAAAGTAAGAAATGTAGGAACAGACCTAAGAAGAGTTAGCAGCTAGGGGTGTTATAATGAAATGTGTCTACACAATGCATTGGGAAGCAGACTTGGACAATTCTGCGTTGATGCAGTGGCAGAACATTATTGATTACGGACGTTGCTTGTAGATTTTCCAGTTATCATTTATCTATTTTTGTTAACAATGTAAAGACAATTACGTTGACATTGACTTCTACAGGACTTTCTAAATGAATAAAAAGAGAGTTCATATTTATCTTGACTGCACGTCTCCATTGATGAAACGTAGCCATGTGCAGTAATATAGAAAAGGGAGGCAGGATCATCAGTGACGATGCACAGCTGTATCAGCAGCCAAGTCTACATGTCATCATTAGTTCTTTGATAAAACGGCACATGAAGGATAAAGGAGTTTTACTGGCCTCTGAGCAAACACAAGTCATCGCAGAGATTGGACTTTCATTATGTATCACGCCCAAAATAAATCTACTGGTTTGAGTTAAAATATCATGTGACAATAACAAATAACAACAATGCACTGCAGCAGAAATTCTAGTTTGTCAAAGCTAGCAGCAACCAGTACTGTTCTTACAATATGCAGATGTATTAGATAAGTCTGCAAATTCTCAAGCAAAGGCATCCAAATCAGTATCAGGCCAGAAGAAAATGTCACAGCACGTTAAATGTGTAACTCTGTAATGTCTATCCTGTCAAAATGAAGCTTAAACTTCTCACTTGGAAAGTTACAGAAACTTCCTGGAGTCAGGTAAAAGAAATGACAAACACATAAAGTCTCGGAAAAAAACTCAGAAATGTTGTTTTCACAGTTTTGGTTAGTAAACAGATTTAACTAAATGTCTTATATATTTTTTTGTGAGCTTAAGAGCTTTAGCTAGTTTTGAAAAGAGCCAGGCTAGCTGTTTACCTCGTATTCAGTCGCTTTGCTAAGCTAAGCTAAGCTAAGCAGTAGCTGTCAATAGCTTCCCTCTTATAGAAGAGTCTGTGTAAGAAATATCAATGTGTTTCTTTCAACATGTTGGAATACTGTTTCTCAGCCTATAACTATACTGTTTTGCTACAAGCACAAATTTGTATTTTTAGGTAACAGCTGCTAGTTGTTCCAATTCAAAAAGCTCCACACAGCTAGCAACAAGTTAAGAGCTTTTTAGGACCATTAAGCGGAAAAAGAGCTTGAGAATTAACTTGTTAGAAAGTAGGAAGTTTAAATGGGGAGTGAATATCAGTAATACATCTGCCTGTTGGCCAGAAACATGTCTCCACATCAATGCTAATGTTTCTCTTTACTCCGGGGGTGTCTAAGGAGGAAACAGTGAACAACAACATGGGTTAATATGCCTATAAACATTATGTAAATAAATCATATTTCCTCGGGTTTCAAGTGAAAAAGTAACTGGAAAGTTAAGAAGGTATTAGTAAAATCATTAAAAATTATTTTGACTGTAAAGGCAATAGATGAAGATCACATCCAGTAAAGCTCTAGTCTCACTTCTTCACTCCTCTCTCTCTCTCTCTCTCTCTCTCTCTCTCTCACTCACTCACTCTCCGTCTCCCGAGCCCAGGGCCCAGAGCCCTCCCGGCCTTATCAAAAATGCATTAACCATGCTACACTTGATAGTATGAAGCCTCAGAGCTCTCTCAGTGCTCCAGCACATCTAGCTGTAGGCAAGTTCATCTCCCACAAACAAACCAGAGCACAGTGGGAAGGACAGAAGTCAACCACAGCTTGGCTTCAGTTCACCATTTGTGAACTAATGTTTTAGGAAAAGTTGCAAAATCTACATGTACAGCAGACAAAACGAGGTCGCTTTATAAAGAGCATGCAGAATAAAATCTCACTTTTTTTTTTTTTTTAAAGTTATCTTTATTTACAGATTTCATACTGGAGGCTATCATAGGTCTAAAAATAAAGAAATAATTCACAGCTACAAGACCTGTCTGCTCTTAAGATTATATCTCTGGCTGGGAGCACAAATGAAAGAGGAATATGATAAAAAATAAAAAAAAAATGAAGAGAGAAGGGGGGGGGGGGAGGGAGAGAAAGGATGGAAACCCAGTAACAAAGACAGAGCACACAGTGTCATTAGGAAGGATCTGGGTCACGTCAGTAAGAAGCAGGCCATGATGGTTACAATACAACATGTTGTGCAGGAGTTAAGAAAATGACCTCCTCTCATATTCCACTGTCTGGGCTTCAGAATGGACTCTGGGGGGAAATGATTAAATCTCATCTTATACTGAAACCTAAGCCCAACATTTAACATGTAAAACAGTGTGGCTGCCTCGTTCTCTGTCTGCATAGAAAGGTGCAACAATTACTTTTAGAATCACTTAATCAATCAAGCAACAAAAAGATGATTCATCAGAAATTATAACTAATAACTGATTCATTGTTTATCATATTTAATTGCAAATATTCACAAGTTTTTAAGTCACTAAATCTGTATATTTTAAGTTTTTTTTGTCATCTAAAATTATATTTTGGGGTAATGGATACTTGCACTGATGGCCTGACAAAACAGCAGATATAAAAATGTCACATTATGGTCTTAAAGGAAATCAAGGGCCTAAGTATGGAAGATATCGTGAGCTGTAAGCTGCACAGATCTTAAAGCCCCTTGAGGCAAACTGTGACACATTTTTTAAAGACTATGTAATATTTATCATTACATGTGCTGCTGCCCTTGTGAAAGAAATCTTCTCAATGGGTTAATTGCAAAAGAATATATATGCTTAATGTCTTAACAACTTCCATGTCTCCAGTTCAGTGAAACATGGCGCCCAAGGCTGTTATATAACAATAGACCCATCAAAGGCCAAATCTATATGAGGATCCATCCATACTGTAAGTCAGTCATGACCCATAATGCACCAGTGCAGCAGTGATGGCATGCCTTTTTTTTTTTTTTTCTTCCAGTGAGTGAGTTTCAGTCTCATCATGAATGAATCAGCCGCTCAACTCCACTCCAGCCAAACACACTGACATTTCAGTGTTTGTCAACTGACTGGATTCAGCAATTCATCCTCAACTCTTAAAGAGAAATGTCAGTGGCTCTTCCTTTGACTGATGAAACAACAGAACACAAAACAACCATACGAGCAAAAGGAAGTAGAGCAGATATTGACAGGGTTGTTAAAGTGAGTGAAAAGACTTCTGTTTTCAAAGCTGTTCTATGGATTTCATGTTGCATTTAAACATCATTAACACATTAATTTAAAGATACAATATGTAGTGTCCGCAGCCGGGGGGCTCTCAATCAATACTACAAGAACAAAAGATGACGTTGGGGTTGGAGGGGGAATCATGGGAATTCTCTCCGCTACTCCCTCCCGGTGAAAACGAACTTAGTGCGACCGTAGTAAAGACGAACGGGCAGAGCAGACCTGAGCGAGAGAGAATATGTTTACCGACGATGCGTCCAAATTTATTTTACATGAAGTCTTTATCACAGAAGGACATACAACAACAGTACGGCAGCTTTCAGTATAGCAATTCCCACTTCCTCACGTAGCGGTCTTTGACGCAACCTGGTGTTACCACGGCAACGACATACATTCCGTCCGTCATGGCGGCCGTCTTGACAAGACACGTCCCGTTACTACTGTAAAACCAAAGATTTTCTCTGGCTTTGTTGACTGTTGGAAATATTTGAGGTAATATTAGTACTCAACAAAAAAAATGGGTTTAGATTTTTTAATGGAAACATTGTAATACAATCTACATATTATCCGTTTAAGACGTTCATTTGATAACTGCTGCCCAGGTCAGATTGAAGATTGTTCAGTGATGGGGGTCTGTATGTGGTGGATTTGTCTTGATAGATCAAAGGTCAGGACAGGAGTAGCCTTAGAGAATTTCTACATTGACATTAATCAAGTACAAACTGGACAACAATATCATATTTTATTATTCCTCCATTCTGCATCGTGTTTGTGTTGTGTTCTGAGGGCTGAGGTTACTTTGCCATCACTATTATAAGAAGTAGGAAATTAAACAATCATTTGAGCCTGGTTGATAATTGCCAGACACTTTGACTGGTTCAAATTTAGCAAATGTGATTATTTACTGATGACTGCGTTTTGTATGAGTGGCCGTTAGTCTGAATTCAAATCTATTTTTAACACTTTCCTACTAGTAACTGTCTTAATCAAAAATGTCTTCTACATTCATCCAGAAAATAGAGTCTATCAGAAATCAATGAAATCTTGCAGGTTTAAAACATCCTGGAAAGACTTACTGCTTCGCTCTGTACAGCAGAAGAGCAGCTATCCGCTAGCTTAGTTTGCACTACATATTGTTGATCTGTCTGATGGATGGACAGGCAGACTGGAGAGGAGGGAAGCAAAGCCACAGAAAGAACCTTTGGGGAATGTCAAAGAGTAGCCTGAGGCACAAAGTCTTCCCCATGATAACCTTTGATTTGTCCCGCGAGATGACTGTGACAACACAAAGTGTAGATTACATGATCGATAAGAAACGTCTACGCTTGCTGTCAGACGGTCACACCGTAGTCATGTGTCTGTTCTGCCCGAAGGTAGGAGTGGGACGACCCTGTTTCTGCTGAGCCAGGTTTATACTGACAGATATTCATGAGTTTTACTGCGTGTGACTTGCTGATGGATGTTTGTTGATGACAATGCACTAAATAGGAAGAAATTAACAAATTAATTTGAAACCAAAATATAAGTACAAAAACAGCCATTGTAAGAGAGGAGGAATACTGGAAAATAAGAAACATAACAGTGACTGTGACCTCCTATGTCCACCACTGTCATTCTGTTTACAAAAACAAAAAGGACAGAAATAACTCCATCCATGTCTCTATTAGGGCCCGGAAACGTATTGTTGTTTTTTTTTAATCAAAATCTCAAAATGAAAGCTGCAGGAAGTGGTTTAACCAAATCATTCTCTCCTTACCACCCAGAGTGATGTAAGCATAAGTCAGTGGTTGTTGTTTTCACCAAAGCAGAACGTAATCACCTGTAGCTAAATGATATCCACAAGTTTGGAAAAACATTAAAACAGAACTATTCTGTCATATAGATCAAAAGGGGAAAAAAACATGTTTATTTAGTTTTCTTATTTCTCAGCATCGACGATGAAATAGGTGCAATACTTTTCCTTATGTGCAGTTTGAAAAGATGAACGACATGACAGCTTCCCAAAAGTGAAGCCAAAATGTTTTGATTCTCCCTGGTGACCGATTGCAGTAAAAGGTCATAAAGCCGGCCTCCTCCGTGTTAACAGACGGGTCATGGGTCGAACTGGAAAATTAAATACACATCAAATACATTTTACATAAACGTAGTTTCTGTCTTAGTTCTTATCATGATGATTTATGCTAAAGTGTTTCTGATTAGATTGGTTTTAGTTATTTAATGTTGAAAGGTCTATACAATCAAAGTCTAACACCACGATTGAGACGCGTGTTCACAAATGTGGTTAAAGCTTGCCACACACTGAACCATTTCCAAATCTTAACCCATTCTAAGTGGGAGAGTTTTATATTATAATCCTCAGAATGCACACACACTAGACAACTCGGCCAGACCGGGAGACCACACACCTGCCGTTTGTATTAACGATTGAACAGACACAAGATCTGACAGAAGCCGTCTTGACCAAATGTGGCGTCGGAATAAAAACAAATAAGGATGAGGCAAATCGGACACAAAATCGGGCCTAAAATCCCAAAGTGTCTTGCAAGCTTAAAGCAGCACTGTGTACCATATTAGCAGAGAAGTGGAGGAATTGTGAGAGTAAATGTAACCAACACTAACACAAGAGTCATTGAACTTTCCATATCCACGAGTCTCTGCTTCAAATCGACACAACAATCTGTTCTGCCGTAGAACGTTCCCACCGGAGGGATCTTTATTGGTACGTTAAATGTGTGTTTGGATACGTGGAAGGGGAGGGACGTCAACACCGCTGCTCCACCGGCCAAATTTGGCTTCATTTTTGGACAACAGCCAGAAATGGGAACACTTTGTCCATTTGTATATACTGTTGATGGTTTGGAGTATTAGCTTGATAACAGTTCCTAATTAGAATAATACAAAAAGTACAGCTGAGTCTGAGGGGAAAGTCACAAGTTAAGGTTTTTATTAATTTACATTCAGCCTGAGGGGAACATGAATCCCTGCGCCTTTAATTGCCATCTCTCCAAAAGCTAGTTACAGTTGCCTGACTGTGCACCTGTCAGAGAAAAATGGCTATGATTTATAACGGACCTGAAGTCTTCATTTTCCGTTCACTAAAGAGAAAACTTGATTACGTGAGGAATATTGAATGAGGTATTGGAATATTAGTACTTTAATCAGATTCGTTTTGACAGGTTCATGTTACCGTTAAAGCCGGTGGACTTGGTGGTGTGTGTGTGTGTGTGTGTGTGTGTGTGTGTGTGTGTGTGTGTGTGTGTGTGTGTGTTTTACTGAAGCTACAAAGACATGAAGCTAAAAACAGAACAGAGCAGAAAAGAAAAGAGCCAACATGAAAAGAGCTGAGCAGAACACAAGAAGAAGAAGAAGAAGAAGAAGAAGAGAGTAAAAAGCAGAGCTAATCAGAAAAAAAAAAAACTCTGTTGTTCTCTGTGCTCAACCCTGCTCTATTCAGCTCTGCCCATGCGGATATTAAATTGCCTCTGAGCTGTCTCTGATCTGAAGGAGGTTGGACTGTTTTAAAAGTCTGGTCTCACAGTGCCTCACTGCTCCTCTCTCTGCTTCTTCTTCTTCTTCTCCAAGAACAAGTGCACTGCTTACTTTTGAAGGTCCCACTTTCTTTTGGGTACATTTGCCAAGAAACAGAAAAAAAACCACATCGCAGCATGGATGTTTGGTGTGTGATGGCGCTGGGAACGCATTATCTCGTTTAGTCAGATGCAGAAAGTCATTCGAGGAATCCTCCTCCGGTGTTGTGTCCGCCGTTTCTCAGCATGTAGGTTGCGCTCGCCTTATGCAAATAAAACCATGTCCCGTCTGCAGCTTTTAATCTGAAATTTGAAACATCCTCATCTCTACATCTTATTTCTCTTTGTCTCCCTCCCTCTCTCTCTCTCTCTCTTCCTCTCTCTCTCTCTCTGATCCAGCTGCTCATTTGGCACCAGAGCAAAGAAATAAATGAAGTGCTCCAGCGGAAGGAAGGCTGAAGCGCTGGGAGAAGGATTGTGGGTAGAGGGAGCAAGATGAGGATTTGGTGAGGGGGTTTTAAAGACAGTTTATTTAAATGAGTGTCTTTTTTGTGTTGGCTTAATACATCAGTGGGACATTAGGCTTGAGGCCACTGCCGTCCAATTATGCTTTCAATGGATGTTGAGTTAATCAACCTGTGTCCTTGGGTGATATTTTTGTAATTCTATTGAGTGCACTGCTGGAAGTATTACATAGCAGTGTTTCTTCTTTTAGGTGAAAAAAGAAAACAAGAAATGTTTCCCCATGGTGAGACTGAAGGGTAGCGCTTTTGATTTATAATTTTAATAATCAGGATTTTAAAATAAGACGCAAAATCGCTCGAGAACGACCCTGATCAGCTACCTACTTAACAAGTAATATCACTTTTATTTTATTTTTCCTGCGCAAGACAAAATGGTAAAAACCACAGTTTCTGGTTTTTGAGTTGTGTGTGTGTTTTCTGCGGAGCTATTTTACCAGCTTTAACCAGCAACTTCTTGGGAGTCTTGTCATTACAGCGAGGTTGCCAGGCAACCAGCCAAGCATTTCCCCCGAATGTCAAAGCATTTCTTGAAACATCACTGTCTCCTCCCCCCCCCCCCCCCCATGGGAGTGAGGGGCATTTTCAGCGTTTTGTAAGCTAGTGAAAGCGGAGACATGGAAGGAAACTGAGCAGAAAGAGATCCGGGAAGCAGAGCTGCAGAGGCAGCGGGGTGGACTTCAACGGCTCGGGGGAAAGACATACAGTCACCCTTGCTAGCGGGCACCAGAATTACTAGTCGGTCAAACTAATTATACATATTTTAATTTAGAGGCTCTTAATGCTGGTCAAATTATGTTCTGAAACCGTAGCACATCCACCAGAGACTAGCATGGATTTGTAGCCATAGATTAGCTGTGGCCCCAGCCAATGGTGCTTTCTCTTCTGGCTCTATACTGCCCGGATGTCAACGAGCACAATGAACAGATAGCACCTCGTAGGAGCAGTGCCGTCTGATGGTATTTGATCTAGAAAATTGAGATTAAAAAAAAAACGGTGTGTAGGCGGTCTCAGGTTAAACTTGCATATCCACCAGACCAGAGCAATGCTTAGCCACATTTAGCACGGCCATACACGCCATATGTACTGGTTCTAGCAGTGCAAGCCAAATAACACTGTTTACCCACTGATAAATGTAACTACACTGAGCCCACTTGTGACTTTTCTGGGTGGTTTCTTACCTTTAGACTAGTATTTTTGTTCAACTGACCACGTGCTAGGAACCATCCCTTGTCTGAACACTGACGAATAGGTTCCAGAGTTGGCACAGATACTGTATCTCTTAAGTAAGGCGGAATACAAATAGAAAGGAGTAGAATACTTCAGTAGCGAAATCTAGCTTGTGGTCTGACTCTTACTTAAGAGCCTATAAGGAAAGAATGAAGTGAACAGATGTAGACAACAAAAGACACTTTAACACACACTGTTCCCATGACAACAAATCCCAACACGAAAGAGCAATCAGATGAGTCTGTAGCAGCGGCTGCATCTCTAACATTCAGTACCTGCAACACAGAGAATCTGAGGAAACCAATGTGAAGCATGCTATTTGCTCTTCGATGTTTTGACTCCACTGAGCTTCATCAAAAGATGGAGGTAGCTTCATCTAAAGCAATATGCATACGTTTTCATCGTGCAAGTCCAAGCAGAGGGGTGCAGACTAAAGCGCAACCTCTGATGTTGGAAAAATTAAAACAATGTGAAAGTGGAAAAAAACTGCACTTCCTCAAGTGTCTGCTCGAGGCTTCCTGGAAAAACCCCCGCAAGTCCCATTAACACCCATGTTAAAATGCCAATTTTGTGACAGAGTAAAAAAACATTTTTACAGCCTATTTCAAAACACGGGTTGGGTCTGAATGGCGACGGGGGACTTTTTTTGAAAACATGTCGGTTTTATTACAAGGCGAATAGTTATGCATGCATATAATTGCTAAAATCAAAAGAAAAGTGCTCACATGAATAGCTTGGTTTATTGTCTGATCATGCTGCCTTTGCTCTACAGTTCATCTGTATATTTGACTTTGAATATATTGCTGCTCTTCTATCACTTCTGTATCATTTATTCATTCTCTCTTTATTGTTTCTGCCTGTCTTATTGCTTTTCTTACTATATTTAATTGTTTCCTTTCAAAAGCCACCTGTGGACAGGTGTTGAGAACTAGCATGTATGCTAGTTAAGGGCATGGTTGACTCGCCTGCATGCAGGCACGTTGTAGCTGATTGCCAGGAGGATAGAGACTTGCCTCTGCTCCACTTCTAAGTCAGTTTCAGACTGCAATACCAATATGGCAATCGCCATCGATGGGCTTCAAATCTCTGCCTCAGAAACCAGTTTGTGGGATCACTGAGACTATTCATGTTTTATACAGTCTATGGTAGGGATGGGCATTTACAGTAATCTAAATGTTTGAGTAGTCGCATTACTTTAACATTAGGGTACTCGCTGGTTTTATATTTTTTACTGTTTATTCTAATGTAGAGTAGTAATGCAGGAATGTGTCCCTAGAGAGTAACCGTAGACGCCATAAAGCAGTTGTTGCCATAGTACATAGTACTGTTGCACCTGAGTACGAGTACTCAAGCACCTGAGTACTCGTACCCATCCCTAGTCTGTGGTAACAACTGAAGAGGCCATGAAGCAACAAGCTATAGTCGAACTAAATAAGTCAAAATATTTTATTATAATGATATACATCTTAGTCAAAAGTTACGGAGCAACACACAGAGACGATGAAGGCTTAATGAAATACCACTGGAAGAAGTCTCTTCTAATGTACCTCTGAAAGAGTCCCTAACAATACACAGCCATGAGGACACCAGCTTTTGTAATATTATATATAGGCCATTTTTTTAACGAGTTTTAACTAAATGGAAAATTACACTACCATTACCACTAAGTGTACACACATTGAATTATACGAGCTAGTATTTACTTCGACAAACTGCTACTTTATATTCACAACCAGTAACTGCTGTAAATGTTGCATAGCTAGCAAACTGACCTGACCTAAAAGCTAGCATTAGCTTGCTAATAGTGAGAAATTCTGTTTATTTGATGGATTTCCCCTTGAGATGAACCATCTAATTTTCAAGGGGGTCCAACAACTATGTGGATTGAAGAGTGAAAGACTGAAAGCCCACACTCGATCAAAAATGCAGTGTTATAATTTTGTCAACAATGAATAATTTGATTAGGCTATATAGTACCTAAATTACGCAACATGCCAATCATTCAATGCTAATGATCTCTGTCTAACTGTAAGCACCACCGGTTGTTAGCTTGATCGTATATGCTCTCCACTCATTCTTAACTGCAGGGATTTACATAAAAAAACACAATCATATCATTAGTAATGGTTTGATGACTTGCTTTGGCACTTGGTTATTATTTTTCCAGCAAGCAACGTACAAAGAATTGAGGACACGTAAACTTAGTTCAGAAGTTATGAACAGCTAGAACTATAAATGGGTGATACAGCAAAATCAGCTTTCATTTACACAAATATATATAAAAATATATGAAAGAAGCTGATACAGCAGAAGTGAAAAAACAATCTGCCACCCCTGTAATTTCACGTCTGATGCCACAGACACCTCTGTGATAAGCCTCAGGTCAGATAACAGATAAAACAGGTTTTCACAGCACAAGATGTCTCTGCTGGATCCTCATGCACGAGTGAACTTATCTGACCTAAGATACAAGTCATACTGGCTCATGCTTCAATGATCGAAGAAATAAAAAAGACCTTAACAAAACTTTGGCCACTCGAGGGACAGTAGCTTGTTTGTTTTGGATTTTTCAAGTGTCTCACTAAGTCACTAAAATACTTTTGGACCATTGTTGAATTGCCAGGGGAGAAATACAAGGTATCAATAATTAAATCAACATTGCTCTCTGTTCTATTTAAGCATTAAATTAATTCACGACAGCATAACAGCGAGCCAGCATTAACAACACCAGGACACCTGTATTTTCTACTCGAAGGAGTTAAAACTATTTTTTAGTGAAAATGTTGTGTCAGTGCATAATGGAAACTGCAGACGTTATCTGATGGAGACAATGACATAAAAGCTCCTTACGCAACCGGTCCTGAAGTTGAGATTGTTGTGATGAGTGGAAACAACCTTCTTTAGGTTGTTTTGAAAAAAAAGAAGAAATATTTAAATTAATTGATGTAAAAAAATTATTTACTATTTCAACATTTTTTTGTATCCATCTCCTTAATCAATGTTTGGGTAAAAACACCAAACATTCACTTACTTGAGCTTCTAAATGATGATTATTTTCTGCTTTTCTTTTGTGATTTGTGATAGGAAAGTATATATCTAGGAATCTGGACACTTGGTTGGACGAAGCAAGCATTTAGATCACATCCATTTCGGCTTGTAGAAAATGTAACGCATAGAAATAATCTCTAAAGTAATCAGCAGGTAGATCAAGAATTACAAAATTAAAGTATGTTGCATATCGTCCAACTTGGAAGATCTTGGGCAACTCCACAACCAGTGCACTGATCTTGAATTACAATTCAAACCTCACTGAATAGCTCTCAATATAAAACAATGGCTCAAAATAACAAGATGAAATGTTTGTACAATAAAAGAACACTTAATCATGATGACACCAACGACGCCAAAGGCCACTCAGTCTGCACTGGACAACTTAGTTAGAGCAACAAAAAAAAAAGTGAGATACTTCCAGTCCACTTGCTGCTATAGCCTCTACAGCAGGAGCCCTAAAGAGATACTGTGTCATTTATGAGAGAGATGTCGGATTAGATTATAGTCTAGGTACAGAGCTTCTGTGTAAACGCCTGGTTAGGTTAAGCGTCATGATGAAGAAGCCCCCTCCTCCTCTTCTTCCTTTCTCCTTTATTCAGCCAGTGTAACCCTGGCTTTAGTCTCACTGTGCTGCTGTAGTCACACCATGAGATAAGAGATGCTGTAGTCTGTGTGCACTGTGTATACTTTCCTTAAAATTGGGGGGGGGGGGGGGGGGGGGGGGTATGGAGCCAGCAGGTTTGCGCTGTGGCACAAAGTGGATTTGAACAGCTCCAAATTGAGCCAAAATGAATGGTAGAATATTCATCTTGGCAGTCTCAATGCTGGGCTGGTTCATTTAGTGGAGAAGAGCAGTGCAGGGAGGCTGAGTGGAGCCAAGTATGGCGGGTGTAAAGATGCTGCTAGTTTGAGGAAATGTGCAATGATAACAAACGGGGGTAAGGGCGCAGTGCATTCTATCACATTAACTATAATATTAACAAATACAAGCAAAAAAAAAAGGGGGGGGGGGGGGGCTGCAGGATAAATGTTTGGAGGCTGGATGGAAACAAAAGCGAGCATGCCATGCGATGCTGAATGAAACAATGCGTCCCAGAAAGCAGACAGAGCACCTTACCTTGTCCACTTCTATGTGTGCATCTTCTTTACCCGGAGCTCCACTGATCACATCAGCCGAGAATAAAGATTACGATAAAAAACTCAACTCGAGAGCGTTGAGCTGCAACCAAATTCAAGAGCAAATTTGTTTAAAAAAAATTCAAATAAAATGCATAAATAAAACAGTAAAAGCTTGAGGCTCAGCCCAGCTTGCTCTCCAAGGGATAACTCTGTTCTTTTCAGGCTATTTTGTGTGCTCTTCATCAGGAAAACAGCCTCATGTTATGCAGCACTACGCTAGCCAAACGGCTAACGTAGTCCGTGTCGATATTTAATCGAAAATCCGGTGGGTACAGCTATGCTATCCTCATGATTTTCCGTCATTCCGCTGTGTTTTGGGGAGGATATAGGACAGCGAAGAAAAGGATGCTCTGAGGCTGTGGCAGCGAGCAGGTCCCTTTCGCTCCTGCTGCCTACGGAAGCCCGGTCTGTCCAAAAATGCGCTTCTTTTATTCAGCTCATCCGATACTGGGAAGTCTGAGTAATATGATAACCTACATTTCTCTGGAATCAACATGCGGACACAAGAGGATAAATAATATTAACAAAAGAATAATTAAATATATTCATACAGGAACTTGTAAAATGATCTGAGAAATATGCTAAAAATGTCTAAATGAACAAAAAAACTCGTTTGTTTCACCTTAGATAAAGTTTTTCCCTAATGTTGTCGTTTTTTTTAGCCTATAACGTCCATATTATAAGGGATGCATGATTTCCCCCCTAAAAAGCTCCTGTGAGGAATTTAAGCTGGTTATGAAACGTGTTTATTTAAACACTGATATATGACCTACAAAAGCAAACAAGACCATAAGCGACAATATTATTTATATAGAGTCATTTTTATATTTTAACCCCTGTATGTATGAGAAGAGAATACACTGTCGAAAAGGCCTTTGTTGACATTTTCCACAGTAAAGATTCACTGTGGGTGATATATTTGACAATAAGACCTAGTACATAATTCTTATTGCATTATTTCTATTTCTCTTTTGTGTTTCTATTCTTAACATGTATTTCTATATTCCCCCTGCTATGTTGTGTTCAAGAGCCACTGTAACAACCGAATTTCCCCCTGGGGTTAATTTAGTACGTCTGTTTCTGATTCTGATTTATTAGAAAACATTTATTACACATATACAGGACTAGATCAGCAAAGAGATAGGAGGTAGGACTCTGTCCACAGCTGGCGCCAAAGTCAACCCGAACCAAAGGTTTGTCACAGGCGCTTCAATGAATACGTTTACAATTGAGCATTAAGTTTGTGGCAGAATAACACACCTTTACGTCATTGATTTATTCTTAAATCATGGTAATATTCCCATACGGTTAAGCCTTGATTTGAAATTTTCCACTTAAAGGCTTTATATGCGATTTTTCACACTTAAATATAATAGAAATCAAGTATATCCTCTGAAAATCTACAATGGGTGCAACACCCGAGTCCCGCTGTCTGTGATGTTTTCCGAGCTTTTCTAGCCGTAGCTTCACTTTGTTTACGTCGCCCGGACGGCCGGCTGACTCCTCCCCTCGCATATAAAAGTTGTTTAATTGAGGGACTAGAGGAAAGAAGAATAACATACTGTACTCACTGCTTATTTGAATGTCACGTAAGCGCTAGATCACGGTCATTTCATGAAAATTTACATGCAGTTTGAAGATACGAGCATAATAAAGATCGCTAGCATTAGCATGCTAACACAACAGCGCGAGTTGTTTTGGTTTCATGCTGGTGCTCAAGGGCGACAACTGCTGGATCAAAAAATTGCATATTAAGCCTTTAATGAAGACATTAAGTTGACTATATTTTTAATATGGAATCTGATATAAATTCAGATGAAAATGGTTGTAAACCTCCTTGCATCACAATGATATACGCAAAGTTTTAATGACTTGATGTGATTTTTTTTTACCATCAAATGAATAATTGCATGTTTTATAAGCATAATAAAATGTCTCATACTGCAGATATATATTTAAATAATACTGCAATAATACTGCATAATACTACTTTCCTTATAGGGGTTTACAGCTTCATCAGTAAACATATATTAACAATCCCTTTCTCAGTGTCCAGCACCTGTTTCATCATGAGTCACATGTTGTGGATTTTTGCTCCCTCTAGTGGAAGCATTTGAACACTACAAGTAGGCATGGGTGCATATATTTTAAACGGAGCAAAACAACCTGAATATTATGAAGAACAAATTGCAAGATCTTGATTGGACAGTTTTATTTTCTCAATGACATTTATGAAGACAGGAGTGAGGATCTGTTTTTGTCATTATTATACACAATGTCAAAACAATGAGATACTTTCTTATCACCATCACATCAACATAATGCACACACGGTACCAACTACAGTCACTGAAAGCCCAGGGATTGTTCACAGCCTGGTTGACCAAAGGAATCATGGGAGAAGCGTCTCTGATTAAACAACAACAAAAAAAAAAAACATCATCAGGGCAAAGACGCTACTCAGACACCTTTGGGAGACCAGGTCTGGGTCCATTTAAGACAATCCAGTTTCCCCAAGTTTAGATTCAATGTTTACACTCATTCACAACTTCACGAGAGGGTCAGAGGAAAAAATACAGGAAAGACTTTAGACAATTCACTATCGGCCATGGTCTGTCATCCTACCGTGTGGAATGATTCAGTAAACAAAAAGTGTCAACTTGTATGTTTCAATACGAGCTTCTTGAATCAGTGCCCAGCGTCCTTATTAAAGAGTCGGAAAAATACTGGATTAAACCAGATTTACAAATCAGCATCACATGTAAACAGCTGGAACTCTTCATAGCTACCAGGTGCTAAAAAGTACACGAGAACTACAATGTCAAACATGTAAGGATGGCTTTGTCGTGATTTTTTTTGGAGTCTATTGTGTCATTTTAAAATGTACTCTTTACAACAAAAAAACACATTAAGCTTCTCTATAGGAATGTGAAAAAATCATGTGGAAACCCGGCTAACATGTAAAGATGTACATTCAAAAAATACATTTCAATGAGCCAATAAGGAGATGTAAAGTGTGTAGAGTGGGATTATTGTTGATATTTAAATAAGATGATATTGTTTAGATAAAGCTGTTTGTATATCGCTATGTTGAGTTTAGAAGCCACCTGAGAAAATATCCAATCTAAGCCAATGAAAGCCTATGGCCTTATAATATTGAATTCCTCCATACTTTATTTGTTCATATAAGCTACATTAAAAACACATTAGCTTTCCTAACTATAGCTACGATAGCTTCATGCTAACATCGCCCTCTTGACATAAAATCCGCTCAAACTAATTTTGGGTATCAACAACTTTTTGGCTTCCAACTTAATGATGCACTTTTCTTGTCAAGTTAATACTTGAAAAGTTGATCACATCCAGAATAGACATCTAAAACTAAAAGAAAAAAAACACATTAAGGAGGAGTGGCTGCACAGGAGGGTAAATGTTTTTGTGAGGAAGGTCAATGATTGACAGGATGACGTATTCGGCTCAGACCTACAGCTCTGATCTGACATCACTTCCTCCCAAATAAAAAACACAGCCGACTGTCCAGTGACCTCAATAACTATTTCACTTCAGTACTTTAATTCTAAACGTCACACTTCTCTTCTGATTCTACATTAGGAGGTCTAATGAGTACTGTGTCTGGGCCACAGTGTGTGGCTTAAGGACCACTTGCTTATTAGCGAAGCACATTAACAAAAAACAACAAATAAAATGACAGACCAGGCTATAATAATAAACACCCTCATGCTTCACAGGAAAAAAAAAAAGAAAACAAAAAGATCACATATCCAGCATACACACACACAAATATTTTCAAATAGTCTAGTGAGGTTTTTAACTCATTATTTATCCAAGAGTGGTCGGAAACATGAAATGTCAGAAAAAAACTGTCCCCAACTTCACTGAGGCGACGGTATCCCTAAAACTGGAAAGCAATTCAGCTCTGAAACATCAAGCTGATCTGTTGTTGAGGCAAACGCATCGCACAGGAAAACACTGGCATCTGGTGATTGTGTCCTCCCAGTTTCCTTATTCAACATTCATGTATCTCTCAAGACAAGACAGCAGGGTGTAAGGGAACCACTCTTGCATGAATAATGGCTAAAAACAATCCCAGGCAAATAGAGACATTTAAATAATTTACGATGTATTTACACAATAATCCATCTTATTTTTTCCAGCAGTGTCTTTTCATCTTGTCAGAGTGTGGATGCACCGTCTAGTCGCCCATCTTTACTTTTGACGTCTGCGGGAGACAAATAGAAACCAGTCACGACAGAATATCAGGAAGACAAACGGACAAAATCATCACACGTGCACAGCAGACATCCCTTTAGACTGTTGTGTTTAAAGTTATCTGTGCAATGACATATCTCAAGACTAAAGTCATTTCTAAAAGGGCTTAAGGAGAAAAAGGAGAAGGCATAAAGAAATCAGCTTGAGTGACTCACCTGCAGAATGGCTACGATGACACCAAACAGGCCGATTGCACTGCCAAAGATCTCCACGATGAGGATCTTCACGAAGAGGCTGGCGTTCTGAGCGTCTGCCAGAGCTGCTCCGCTGCCCACGATGCCCACGCAGATGCCACAGAAGAGGTTGGAAAAGCCCACAGTCAGACCAGCTCCGAACATGGAGTAACCTAGACAAGGCAGAAATTCAAATGAGTCAGACCTCCAGGGTGAGTCATCCACAGCAGAACTGGAAACAAAGATCTGACTTCCCAGTCCGTTTGGAAACCAGTCAAGTGTTGGGAGTATCTAAAAACACTAACATGGAAAAAGTCTCTTTGTAGGTGATATCTTTCTCTGAGGGTGGATTACAGTTGGGGTCTAAAATTGGACTATCTGTCATATCTGAGTTGATTTTGTATATTTTATGAGCAATACATATTTTATACAAATATAGACTTAATACAGAAAGTACCTAAAATGTTTCCAACGTTTACCCTTACACCAGACCATTTGAAGAGAAAATGATAAGATTGTCTACATTCATTTCACAAGCTTTGGAATGTGCACAAGCTTTCTTCAAATGTCTCACCAGCTTGGTAGTTCCTTGCTCCGATGGTCTCAGGGGTCGTTCCGGTGAATCTCTATGAAATGAAAGATTATATTTAGAACCAAATAACCATCCTTGTGCTCTGTTGTTGTTCATATAATGATATTAAACTATATTCGTCCCATATGAATAAGACTCTAATGTACGATTGTGCTGTTCACTGCACAGTAGGGCTGTGCTCAAACAATCGATACGGCAATACGTCGTCATGTGCTCCTAGCAAATACACACAGTATATCTCTGCAGATGTTTCAGAGTCGATATGTGGCTGCAAATCTGTCATGACAGTAAAGACAGTTGCCCTATGGTGCAGTTCACAATCACGCCATATCTTTGGGATTAAAACATTTTAATGTAATTCTGAGGACCTGAACTGAAGTGTTTCAAGTTGTAGGATCCTTAATATGCCTCTGCTCCTATTCTCAACAATAAAGAACAGCTGTTGTAGTGAATTCTGTGCAGGACGTATGTCACGATATGCGTCGTATCGTGGCCTCCGTATATGTATCATATCGTGGGGTTGTGGGACATACCCGGCCTTACTGTACAGTGCTCCTGTTTAAAGGTGAAATGGATATCTGCACGATTTTCTGGATCATGATCAACAAAAGATGCTCACTGCTTACCTCAGCCATGTTGCTGATTACAATAGCCATGATGATTCCATAAATTGCAACAGCTTCACAGAAGATGATGCTAGAGGGAGACATAAAAAAAAAAAAGAAAACGTTAAAAGACTGGGTTTTAAATTGGCCAGCTTTTTCTTCTATGTTGCCACAAAGTGCTACTGTGGACCTAATATAACTAAAGCAGCTAAGCCCAAACTTAAAGCTACTGAGGGGCTACTAAGACAAGCTCATTTATTAATTGAGGCGCTTGCCTTGGCTTCACTCTCAAACGTCTTGTGAAATAAGACAGTCTAATATCTTTATGGAAGATTCCAACATTGTCCATACAGAGATTCACTCAGAGCACTCTGCGTTACCTCGTCTGCCGTAGTGTGGCATACAGGTCAAGTGTTTGTGCTCTTTGGTCTAGCAACACCTGACCCCCCCCAGTGAAGCTTTCTACCTATAAAGTGTATGACCTGAGCCAAAAGGTGAAACCTGCTGGAGCAATTTGTGTCTTACACTTTAGTAACTCCTTAATACGGCTCCTAGAATAACAAACTGTCATAAATAATGCTGAGTGAACTTTAAATTACAGGCTAACCGGACTGTCACTTGTGGATTTGGGCACCCTGAAGGGATAGTGTAAATACAGCTTTAAAAACACTTAAAGCTGAAGTTCTCATTTAAGAAGTATTTACACATGTCTTGACATTACTCTCCAGTTTTGAACTGCTAATACACTCCCCCTTGGTGAACACCATTACAAACATTCTGTGTAGTAGTTCAACCTGCAGAGGGATTTCATTTCACTATCTGAGGATAATAATGAGCCAACAGGTTTCAGGAAGGAGTCGTGAAAGAAGGATGGATGGACTACTTTAAAATGTTCCAACAAAACAAATAAATGAGCTGTTTTAAAAAAGATGGAAAGTCAAGGATTTGATTAAAAAATAAAATAAAAAATAAATAAAATAAATAAATAAAAAAACTTGAATAAGCCTACCTGACCAGATTCTTGGTTTTGATTCGTGGAGCCTTAACACCACCACCAATGATGCTCGAGCCAGTGATGTAGATCCCCCTGGAAAGCACAAATAACAAGCAGCACAAACATAAACATGTGACAACAAACTATTTGTTGATTAAAAAGTTTAAGAAGAAGAAAATAGTTCCGGTGAATTTTAGCTTGAAATACTCATTATTTTTGCGAACAGATGGAGATTTTAAATACATCATCCAAGTATCATAATAATCAGATAAATGAGTTTAAAGCAACCAAACACCCTCAAGTTAAATCTAGTAAATGGATACAACTTAAAGGATAAATATCCAACAGGATGCAAAACAAAATGCAGCCTACAGGAGCATAACTGAAAATTAAAATCAATGTATTAATGGAAATAATATGAGTGTTTCAACATATACCTTGAAGATGTGATGTTCCTTTTTAATGTATTTGTATGTATTCCATCACTGAATAAATCAAACATATGTGAGCCTAGTCCCCTCCAGTTTTTGCTGGATGTGAAGTTTAACTGGCTCCAATTTATTTAGATCTTTTTCTTTCCAATTCTGGTTGTTAAAAAAATTAATTTAGAGGGAGATCTTTGTTCATGTGGTGACATTAAGAATTTCCCACATTTAGTGCATGTCCTGTCTTCTACTATTTTTACTCTAACCTTTTCCACAAGCAAAACGAGTAAGTTTGGGACATTTGGCACACTCTTAAGGGGCCATACTTTGCTCTATCTAAAATACGAATAAGTATTTCCAACCAACACACTAAGTCAGTTTGGAATGGGCTGACTGGCTTGTTTTTGTTTACACACTGTGTCTTTGTTGTTTTACAATATGCTATGATGTCACTCACATCGTGGCTTCTGATTTCATTATATTTAAGAGAGGTTTCTGTTTGGCTAACATCTGACATTTTCAGTTCCACATTTACACATCACCGACACACATTAAGAGTTGTAAAAAGCAGGAAGTTGGTCTATGAAATAGAAACACACTTTAGGGAGTCACATACACCCATCACCATGGGAACCACATTTACAATAAGAACTCACCAGGCAGCTCCCACCACAGACAGAGAGATGGCCAAGCCAATGCCCAGACTGGCCCACATGAAGGGAGAAGTCTCTGTCAGGAACCTGGAAAGAGGAGGTACAGCTGAAGACTACACTTTATGGGGAAGGAGTGATATTAAGGAGGCAGAAACATGTTGATGTGATTAAATATCAGTTCGTCTGTTCACATGGCAAAGAGGCTTTCTTCATTTGCTTGTTGTGTTCTTTTTGTTTTGCTTTTGTAGACAGCTTAAAGTTCAAATATAAAGACTGGGACACTGCATGCTTCCTGTGTTGGAAACATCAAGAAGAATAGTTTTAAACATGCATTAGGTAAAGACCAATGAAACAGATTAAAATCTGCTTCTCTAATCAAATGTTTTTGTCAAACCAGATGCAGATTCAGTTCAAATAAACTCCTCTTCCACTGTTGATTGCAGCGATTAAATGAACTTAAAAGGTCAATCTACAATACAACTGCACTACGTCACTCATTGTATCAAATTCATATCTTGTTTTTGAGTTTTGAGATAAGTCACTGAAGCAAATGTATACATTTTGTATCCCTTTGATTCTTGCATAAAATAAAAACAGTTGACTTTGAACAGTCATGTGAAGACAGCCTCTCAAAGAGCAAGGCACTATAACCACGGCAACTATATCAAAGGCAACGCCTTCCAGCACTGTGCTCTATTCAATAGACTACAACTAGTATTTGATACAAAGCAGGACGCTGATTGTTTCAAAACTGTTCATCCTTGGGAAGAGTTCACATTTGGTTACAATAACGATGTTCAGCAAAATCCTTTATTCTAAAAGCCCCAAATTTCAACATCTCCTTTTCGGCAACACAAACAACATTATAAGGAAGGCTCACGGCTCTGTCCTAACAAATGCACTGACTTCAAAATAGGACAACTACCTTTCGATATTTACATTATTAATTAACCTATTGGTGACGGTCTAATATTATTGATATCGTGCCAAAAAGAAAACTTTTGTTACAAATTCCTACTGCCTTAAGTTAAACATGAAAACATAAAGAAAAAAGGATTATAATAATAAAGGAAATAAAATGTTTGCAGTAGAACATATTTTCCACTAAGCAGCTCTACATTGATCCAAGTACAAAACAACATGTAAATGTAACTTTTAACCTGACAGGTGACAGATTTTAACAGAATTAGTGGGTGCTAGTATGTTGCCAATGTTTCCCATTGTGTTTACTGACCTTATGGCAGTACTTGTATACTAAGATTGCTTACCATGCCACATCAAAGCGGAATCCAAGGTCAAATATAGTATAGCAGATACCTGTGCAGACAAAAACACAGAAATTAGATATGAAAGTGGAGGAGGGCCGAACAGACGCCTAATGTAAACAAGTTACACAGCCTGTTTGCATGCACAGTATGTTACAGCATTAATGAACTTTTCCCCACAAATGAACCCATGGGTGACACAGTGTCACATATATGTGCTACAGTCATGGAGGGAAGTTCTCACATTAGTGTGATCGCTCACTCTCACGTGAAAACTGCTGCAGTTCCTGTTTTGGGTTCTTTTTTTGTGTGACATTAATTAATTGATTTCTAAACTGAGAGAGGGGCAACCAATTTCCCTGTAACATCTCCCACCAAAGAATACCTGAGACTAGTCGACGTGAACCGCAAAAAAAGCAATGTCCAACATGTGATACCAGAGTCATTTACTGCAGCAGGCGCTCACCTGGAAAGCTACAGTATTAGCTTAATATTAGCTACAGAACTGCTAGGTTGGATACTACATCAGGTCGTTGGTCTTAAGATAAATATTACAATGAAGCTCAAGAAACAGCAATAAATGTTTCACTTTGTGGAAGTACAAATAGCTAAACTGCATTAAAAACAGTGTCTTCCAACGCAGAAGCTTCTTAGCATTAATGGATAGCAAACAAAATGGAACCAGCCGCATCCGCTTTGGTCCCATGATTTAGTCAGATCCCCGATCACAGCTGTCAAAACACTAGAAGAGAGAATCACTGACGACGTGGTCACTGCTGCATCAGTCTATGTGATGGGTGATTTCAATCATTATTTACAATATTCTGACCATTATTAAGGAAACTGGAATCTTACCGACGATTAGTATGGTGCTCCAGAAGGCCAAAGTGACCCCCGTATACAGAATAGCGTGTCCGTTCATCATACACTCGAGAAGCATCTACCTGTCGGCCTAACCTGCTGGATCACCCAGATTTCTTTGGCTCAAATCTAATACTTGACGCCAGTGATGCCAAGATAACGAAACAATGCTGTTAAAAGAAACGCAGTCGGTCGATGGAGGAGAAGAAGCACCAAGACGGGAAGCTGGAGGATGTCAGCTGATCAGGCTTGACGAGCATGTGACCGGGGAACTCGGGGGCTGCGTTCGGTTATATATTTCCTCAGCCTTGTTGAAACTATTTTTGCACGAGCGGCGTTGACAAAACGCTGGTTTATTCTCCTTGTGAAGTCACAGGTAGTAACTATTACACGATTTAGGACTGACATTGGACTTTACACCGAAGTAAATAGGTTAAAGGCCTCTTCGAAACAGGAGAAATGTACTCGAATGCGTCCTAGTAGGCTGCGTTCAACAACCTGCAGTGCACACTTTGGACGCTAGATGTCACTGACGTAGTGGTGTTTGAGTCACGACTCCAGTATAATGACAGGAGACCACACTGTTGATAAAGTCAAACTGTCAAACCTTCATATTTCAACACACAAGTAGGCTACTATCACTTTGCTGACTTTTAATGCAATCACAGATTTTTACCCCACAAATGTTTTTGTAAAACATCTCAACAACCAAATACAATATCAATTTCCAATATTCTTTACAAGTCATTAATAAATACTGTTTATTTACAGTCTATGTTACACAGTTGATACAAATCTGCACAATAAAAAAAACGTGTTTTTTTTTATCATGTCAGCAAAGTTGCACATGCACACAAATACAGCCTAATTTATTTTAGTAAAAGCTAAATATATTTTAGAGCCAAAATGTTACAATAAGACCTTAATTTAAAGCCTTCTAAGGGTAACTTTTCAAAATTTTGAAAGTCTGAAAAATAACCCAACATTGTATCTTGCCTGTGTTTGGACATCGCCCCCATTTTTTTTTTTTTCCCGAAATCTCTTTCATAACCCAGAGATTTGAAGTTTTCTTACATTTACATCGCATGTGGATGTTATCAAGTGGTATTACAGGAAATATGTGAAACAGCACTTTAATGAAGTGGAGATCCACCAGGGGGCGTCCTTTTATAACTTTTGTTTTCCAGTTAATATTCCTCACTAAACTGCAAATGATTGTTCAAACTACAATTTGTGACAGATGTATACTGTATATATAAGGACATTATTTAAATCAACTAAGTGTGCAGGCTATTACTTGAAGGATACATTTATATTTATAAGAAAATAAAGGTGCCATCTTTTTTAATACAGGATATCAGGTCATACTTGTATTTAAGGAAAAATGAAAGATTGACAACATACAAAACAGCACACAGTCTTTGTTGTGAAACAGACAGCATAAAGCTTCAGACCAGATATCTGACTTCATTTATTTTATGATATTCTTTATGTAAGTGCCTCTTAACTACAATCCTCATTTCTAAACCCCTCAGCAATCTGTGGAGTTCATTATTCAGATATAACTAAACAAGACCTTGAAGCCTCTGAAGGTGCAGAAGTCAGCTTTTTAACACCGGTTTAGAATACCATATATTCAGTTATATTATTATTATTATTATATATTATTCATATATTCATATTTTGTAATCCAAAAACATTATAGTCTCGAGTATTTTTCTCACCCCTGCATGTATGATATTTCACTAAACATGTTGCTTGCTAATGATATGCTACTTCCATTTATTGCTCAGTTGATACTGTATATATAACTAGCTGAACATGCTTGTAACTCATTTTAGAGCACACCTCATGAAAGATGGGTTATATTTGGGGCGCCGGATAGCCGGTTATTTTGCGTGCCCCATGTACGGAGGCTATTCCTTGTCACAGCGGCCTTTGGGTTCGAGTCCGACCTCGGCCCTTTGCTGCATGTCATTGCCCACTCTCTCCTCCCAACATTCCCTGTCTCTCCTCAGCTGTCTTTCAAATGAAGGCAAAAACAGCCCAACAAATACCTTTAAAAAGAAGATGGCATATATTTTATATTATATATTTGTGTTGCTTTTGCTCTTTTTGAAAGCGTTGAACCAATTACCTCCAAACTCAAATGATCTCATGACAAAAACGATTACTAGCTACTGTTTTTGTTAACTCATTCTTTGTTTTGAGTGGTGCTTGGCAGGTAGTTTACAGTCAGTTTATCAAAGCTTTATTCATTTATTTTCATTTTGTTCTAAAACAGCTGTTGGCTGCAGCTGAAAAAAATGCTGGGAAGGATTTCGGTGCCATAAAAAGCTCCAAGAGGCTTTGGGGGAGTAGAATGTTTTTAACCACAAGTGACACTATTCACAAAAGTAGTAAACACTTCTTCATTATAGACACTTTTATTTTGAAGTGTTATCTCGCCCATGTCCATAATAGAAACTTGACTTTGATATTGTGTTGTCTGATTAAAAAAATTCTAATCATTTGATTTTACTGTTGATGTGTTCCTTGTATGCGTTGTCTTCTGTGTTCTCCTGGTGCAAAACGAATGTCCCCTTGTTGGAGAGTAAATCATCTGAATGACTGCTCAAACTTATATGATTCCTCCAACGAAACTGCAAACAAAGTGGCACCTTTTTACAACCACATAAACCTTACTATGAATGTGTAGGCCTGACTGAACATTACATAAAGCCAGAACATTAGTCTTATTTCCTAACTAACCCCGTCAGCACTCACATCAATGCATGTTGCTTAAAAATAACTTTCTATTGTGCTAGATCACAAGGTTTCATGCAAGGCCACATCAACAGCTCCCAGGTCTTTGGATCAATGAATGTGTTTACGTACACATAGCATTCTGATAAATAGCCCTAAACCAAGTCAGGTCTTATTCTTTACAAATGGTGCTGTGTGCATCCGTAAGCTCCCTAATATGCTTCTCCACACATATACCGCATCCAGCCACCTCCAACCAAACAAATTAACTGTCTTCCGAAAAGTACATTGAGTCCCAATAATAGGCAGGAATAAGCAGTAAGAAATGTTTTTGCATTGCTTACGGGCTTAATCAACTGTGCTCACATAAGCTTCTGCTGAATTTCAAAGAATCAATCTGTTCAACTCTGCTGTTTGATTAGATCTAATTTCAGCGTCTGTTGAGGTAAACGCAGGGAGGCTGTTTACGTACACATAGCATTCTGATAAATAGCCCTAAACCAAGTCAGGTCTCATTCTTTACAAATGGTGCTGTGTGCATCCGTAAGCTCCCTAATATGCAGAAGAAGAATATAAACATTGCCATGGAAACAGCACACACAGCCTGTATATTTGAAAACAGTCATGTACGGGATGAGGTGCACCCGTGTGTCACAGCCCCAGGTTATACAATATGAGGCAGCAGTAGCTCAATCCGTAGGGACTTGGATTGGGAACCGACCGGAGGGTTGCCAGTTCAAACCACGCTGCTGACTAAAATACGGAAGTTGGTCTGGTAGCTGGAGAGGTGCCAGGGCACTTCCCAGGTTCCCGCGGAGGTGCCCTGAGCAAGGCACAGAACCCCCACATATCTGTGCAGCAGTGTGTAGCAGCCCCACTCTGACATCTCTCCAGTATTGCATATCCACAGATCCTGTTTGTGCATGTGTGTGTATTTCGGGCCTATGTGTGCAGAAGCGTGTCTCTTAATAACAGAGTGTAAACCTGAATTTCCCTCAGGGGTTAATGAAGTATATCAATCAATGAATTAAAATGATGTTTATACCATCACTTTTAAAAAAAAATTCACAGCTGGGTTCAGAGCTCCATGAGGATACTGACTATAATCTGGATTTTGAAAGAATATGTCCCCTTCTCTCTCTCCTTTCCCATTCCATTTCCAGACGAGGAGGCTGAAGAAAAAAAAAAAACAACTGGTGACCAATGAGCAAGTCATTTATAAACACTACAATCCCAGTCCTCTAAATGTAGCCTTTCACCTCGGATTATGAGTAGGCACGTTGTGTTCTCACATGTGTCTCCTCTGTCTGTTTTCCAGTACACACCGCGGGTACAAATGTCCCCTCAAGATGGTGACAAATGCCAGGGGTTAATAAAGCAGACAAGACAAAACACATAATTCTCTATTTAAAATCATCAACCTCTATTATCAAATCCCTGTTTAGTGTGTTTTTTGCTGTCTTAGGTTGGGACATTTTTAGTGATGTAACCTACTCAAGGTATGCTAAAATATTACAGACTGTCCTGGGCTTAGAAAAAAGAACATCTAGATTTTCCCTTTTAAATGAGTTTAAATATTCTAGTTTGGGAATTGAGGGGCCATTCAGCATATAAGTCAGGCATTAAATGGGATGTAAACCTTCATATTAGATACTCTGTGTATGAATTGGCTTCATGCAAACCCAGTTTTGTGTATGTGATCATCACTCAGTGAGTCTATAATTGTGTGTGCCCATGCTTCTCCACACATATACCGCGTCCAGCCACCTCCAACCAAACAAATTAACTGTCTTCGGAAAAGTACATTGAGTCCCAATAATAGGCAGGAATAAGCAGTAAGAAATGTTTTTGCATTGCTTACGGGCTTAATCAACTGTGCTCACATAAGCTTCTGCTGAATTTCAAAGAATCAATCTGTTCAACTCTGCTGTTTTATTAGATCTAATTTCAGCATCTGTTGAGGTAAACGCAGGGAGGGGAAATGTCTCTTGTTATTTTTCTTATTTCATAACCCTTGCTAAAAGTGAATGACTCCATCTACCTTAGATGGAGTCATTCACTTTTATGGATACATCTCTCAAAGAACAAAACAGGGCTGTCATAATAGTCTCAATATTCTATCATGTTATCTGACTGTTGTTCACAGTGGGAAACAAACAACTCAACTTTTATCAGGATGTATCAGGTTCCTTTAGATAGGTTAACTTTGAAAGATTTAAAGGAAAAAACACATAAAACAAAAACATTTTGATTAAAAAACACAATGTTCTTACCTACACAATGTTACAATCCAGCTGTGACCGTGTGATTGGGGGCCCCCCGGGGCGGAGAGTATGGAATGACATGTGGGAAAGGAAGACCAGGAGGACCACAGCCTCTGCACAAGGGGCACGATACTGATATCACGATTGTGATACTTTTACTTAAAACTGACGTATGCATGTCAGTAATTCCATTTTCCTCTACTTCACTAAAATGAGAAAACACCAGGTGTTAAAGTGGATACAGATTATATTTGGTTGTTTTATTCTTTTATTTGTTTAATTCAAAACATGTATTTAACCAGGAGAACTTCATTGAGATTAAGAATCTCATTTACAAGAGTGTCCTGGCCAAGAGGGGCAGCAGCACAATAAACAATTTACAGACGTAAAACACATTTTTAAAACACATAACAAAAATGATTCAAAGCATCTACAACCTGAAGCATCTTCCTCCAGCAGCCTTCAATCTACTTTTAAAAAGATTTAAAGAGACCAGCTCCGCCAGACACAGATCATCATCCTGAAGGAGATTCCAGGACGCAGACAAAAACAAAACCTGGAGAGATCAAGACTGCAGGTCTTCAGTATTGCAACCCTTAACGTTTTGCATACAATTATTATTATCATTCAATAATGAATGCAACATGTTTTGAAGGTTTTAATTAGTATCAATTCTGCTTGTGGACATATAATATACACTTCTTAACATTACATCACGTAGGAGAAATGTGCCACACGTAAACAAAAAATTAGCAAAGTCACATATAAAGTAATGTTATGCAAAACTTTGTTCAAAGAGCTCTGAAGGATGAAGGTCAAAACAGACAAGAGCTGCTTTTAGTAGCTCTTTTGCACTATATGAATCATGATTTTACATGATAAAAAAAACTCTGACATTAGTTCTTTCCAACATCATGAATAATTGAAAATGTCTCCTCATTGGTTCAGTTCTTTGTTATCTTCGCTCTTATATTCGCTCCCTCTAAAAGTAGAGATGAAGAGAAAATCACTGTTGCAAAATTCTATCACCCCCGCTGAATGTGATCTATAAACCTGATCCAAACATTTGAAGAAGTTGTAATCAACCACCAGGCCATGATGTAGTAGTAAATTAAGGCTTGAATAAATGTCTTGCAGTGTTTCATTTATAAATCTTTTCCAACATTTTGATGGCGTAATTAACCATTCACTCCCTCCTGCTATGATACGGTTGGTCGATATATCATTTACCTGAGCTCTGGTGTTCAAAACAACAGAAGGAGAGCAGCTAACGCTATCGATCTACCTCAGCTGGGCAGGCTGCTGGAGACGCTGCAAGGTTTACTTGAATTTTATTCAAGAATGAGTCATCTTCTGCGTCTCTGTGTCAATCCACAGTTTGCATGAAAGACTGGGGCAATGACTTATGCAAGGGTGACGTGAAGTATCTGCACACACACACACACACGTCAGAAGAGCATCTATCTACCATTTCTGTGAGCAATAGTCATATCTAGTTTAACAATTACATTTATGTGCCTTACTGATGTGGCATTCCTGGAGAAGGATTATTGGACCTTCAGGTGGCAATAGGGGTGAGAGGAAACATTCAATCGTCTTAAATATTGCGATTTTCTTTCGTATGGTTTTGTGATTGATTCTTTGTTCAATTATTCCATTTTGATAGCAGAAGCTTGATAAGAAGGAAGAGTTTTTATAGCAGTTTCAGGTTTTTTTTCTGTTTTGACTGGTGCAGCTTTTCCACACCACAAGGTACTGCGGTTAGTAGACCAGGAACCTATAGATCAGTTGCACAATGTTACTCATTCTGCCTCATGGTTTTAAGCCATTTAAGTCTCCACAACATAAACACCAAGGGTGGGTGACCTTGAGACATATGAACAACACAGAGACAGTTTTTTCTCTATGGATGGTGTTAAAGTCAAAGATTGCAGCAGGGCAACTTTCCCCTGAATAGGCACCTGTTATGCAGGTTTATGAACATGTTAACATATATTTCTTTTTTATTACTTCCTGTAAACTATCTTGTTCACCCTTGCCTTATTAATACTTGCCTTCTTGTCCCACCTTCATCTTGACATCCATTAATTGCCCTAATGTCCGTCGTATATCATGAAGTAAACCTCTATTACAGTCAAATCTGCCTGCAGAGATGTGTGTGACGAGCAGCCTGTCTAGAATGATTGAGGTAGCAATCTGAGACTTTTATTCCACTAGCAAGAAATTGACCTATAGCAGGATCTATTGTGTTCACCGTGGCAGTGAGGGTGTGAAGCAGCTCATCAGTCATGATTGATTTTAATGGGCTTGATCAGCCAGAGTCATGCTTTGAGTTTCCAGTGAGTGATGAGGGTCAGGGACACCGCTGCGCTGGAGATTATTTAAAGCAATTGTAGCTTCCTCTACTCTTAAATAGAATTATTGATCAAAAAGAATCACTGATCAAACATTTCCAGTCGTGGAACTCTCTCACAGAAAGACAGCTACTTTATATGGAAAGAAATCTGCACTGTTATTATGTTTTCTGTTAAATGGCTATTTTAATCCCTCATTCTTTCTCATTGTACAACAAGCGATTTGAACGAGTACTTTAAGGGAAAGGAAGCTTATGAAGATTCAGAGCCTCTTTTAAAGCTGTGTTTTTAAGTAGAACCATCATGAAAATGAATGTAGTTGAAGTGGCAATTATCAGAATTACATGCTGTCTTTTCTTCATGATACAGCCATCTGATGAAAGCAATACCATTAAACTGTACAACAAGCAATGGAAGGCACTTGTGTTGTTTTCCCCCCCCTTGTGGCTTTTTAAAACATAATGAGGATGAATGAATGGATGTACTTGTTTAGAGCAAAACATACCACTACTTTAAATTGCCCTCAAAGAAACAGAGACATACAGTATATCATTTGAGCCTTAACTAAAAGAAGTACTGAAATTCCAGATCATACAATTACAACAACACAACAAGTTTAATTGTCCATTCTAAAAATAGAATAAAAACCACTAGGCAGATGCCATAACAAGAAATGTATTGCTCAATAAAGGATTGAATCCCATAAGTCACTTTAATTATCTATCCTGTGTGTCGGTCACTGCATTAGTTTATTAACAGACTATTACTAATTGGTTTCTGTCTCCCTATTCAGAGAGGATTTGGCTGGTCCAATTTAGAGCACCTGGGCCTGCTGCTCTCAGGGCATAAAAGCCCGACCCCAGGGTGGCTCTCTCTCTCTCTCTCTCTCTCTCTCTCTCATGCCACATGGACTCACAGCTATCATTATTTGCACAATTTAGACTTGTTACATGTTGCTTCATTTATGCCACACACCCACATTCACACTACTGACCTTACTGACGGACACACTCAATGTTTGCAGGTCTCATGTCACGAGTTTACTTTCTTACAATAAATCATTATTATTTGCAGTTAATGGTGTCCTTTCACATATTTTCCATGACCCTTGAGCTAGGTTATGGCACCTGTTACACTGGGTTTTACATTTGAAAGCTGAATTTGCAATTTCTGTTTGGCTTTATATTGTATAAAAGATCTTACAGTTTGCTTCTGTCCTTTCCCTCTGTATTAAAACCAAACTTGGTCAGCATTCAGGATGGATGGATGTACAGCTTTGAGAACCAAGGCAGAAAAAAATCCCTTTAAAAGTTCTTATTGTTAGAAATTCCAAGATAGTTTCAGACATCCACTTTATTTCAAGCTTACTGCTGCTTTTACGTCTGCAGTTATGCTTGGACTTTGAGACATAAGTAGTCTTTGAAATGTTCCTTCTCTCAGTAAAATTTAAATGTGAATGGATGACTCATTCCTTGTCTAAGTGACAGGAGAAGAATACAAGTTGAACACAATGAAACAGTCATTACTATTTTGCTCAGATTTGCTTTGTTGTGACCAGATTGTCTTGTACAAAAACCTTGAACACCTGCCGACAAATGACAACATTTGCAGGCTGTGCCAGACCTTATATAACTTTTCTGACAGAGAGGCACTGAGTAGGCAATCTGAGTACTGTTCAGACTTCATGTTTTTTTGGTCAGTGCGAATAAAAAAAACATCTCAGCGGGGAAAATCATTCTTTCAAATGAAAATCTGTATCCTTGTACATGGCTACTCGAGAAAACCAGGGCCTCATTAAAAAATGTTTCCGTAAAACCACAGGGCTAGAGACAGACATGGAGATTGGGTTGCATTGTAAACCGGATAGCAGGCAAAGATAAGGGCCTTAATGTGCTGATCCTTGGAAGTGTAGACTGCCGAAGCGTAGACAGAAGTGGAGCACCAACTTGGACCCCATGAAGAATAGCTGTGCTAGGATACAGCTCAGGGGGTTCCTAACAAATACTGGAGTTCTCCCCTAATGAACAACAGGGTCTCCTCTATGTGACAACAAACAGATGGAAAGCTTCAACTTTGGGTTCTTAAGGGTTTATTTTGGGGATTGTTATGCCTTTATTTTAGAGATAGGACAGTTGGTACAGTTAGAAAACAGGGCGAGAGATAGAGGGGAATTACATGCAGGAAAGGAACCAAAGGCACATTCGAAACCCGGGACGTCCACTTGGAGAACTACAGCCTTTGTACATTGGACACGCGCACCAACCATGACGCTACCGGTGCCCTAACTGTGGTTTGTGCATGTGCAGCGAAACAACAGTTCAGTGTATGGGTGGAGTCTTAGGAAGGGTTCACCTGGGGTTCTCCAAAACTTAGGGTGCATTCACACATAAGCCGTTTGGCCAATCTGAAACAAACTCTGGCGCGCTTTGTCAGATAGTTCATTTGGTTTTAGGTGGTGTGAAGTCTCACACAAACTCTGGTGTCTCGGTTCACACCAGAGTTCAGTTCACCTTAGGTGGGAACGCTTTCTGGAGCAAACAAGGGAAGTGAACCAAAATGCAGTGCATTGTGGGTTGAATTTGGCCTTCTGTAAACGATGTCAAATAGGTTTGCTGAGTGTGGCTAACGTTAGCATTGCTAACAACACCGGCCTTCAGTCCTCCAGGACGAATATGACGTCAAGTCGGAAAGTCGAGCACCTAATTCCAGAGTTTCCAACTTGTTTTTCCTCACTTTAGCATGCGTTCACACATTTTCCAACTCAGAAACCCGTTTTTACAAACGGTGTCATGTGTCCAACATCACATGAACGCAGTGACAGCCCTAACTAGTGACTTGGCCTACGAGGGAGAGTTTATGCCAGTGTGTTGGAAAGGCGGTCTAAGTAGATCCTCAAACCTCGGTTACAGACGGAACAATACTGATGGAACAGCATCTCCTTCACTAAGGTCATGGTTCTCTGCCGGAAAACTGTGGGTTAGAATGGGTTAAAATGGATTGATGGGTTGGTGCAGCATCAGCAGTAATGTGGGTATTGTAATAGACATTGTGGTGAAGAGGGAGCTGAGCAAAAAGGCAAAGATTTCAATTTAACAATCTTCCAACAATGTTCCAACTCTCCCCTATGGTCAAAAGCTTTTGGTGGTGATAAAAAGATTGATATTGCTGATATAAGCTGCTGACATTAGTTTTCTTCAAATGGTGCCTGGGACATCTCCAGAGAGCTTGTAGGCTATAGCATCTAAAGGAGCTAGTTAAGGAGGTTCGGGCTTCTGATGAGGAGTCCTTCTGGGCACCTCCCTGTAAAAGTTTCTTGGGCATGGCCAACTGTGAGGATGATCTGGGAAGGCCTTAGAATCCCTGAGGCAGAGCTGGATGTTATCTTCAACTTAGTTATATAAATGCTGCAATCATGACCACACATTGGAAAAGCCGAAAACCACAATGCCTGCTACCCTACAAAACTGATTATAGCATCCAATTTGAAGATGCTTGGGAGCTATTTTTTTGCCATCTTGTCATTAGCTTCAAAACAAACAGCATTTATTTACTGAAACCATGTGAAGAGTGAAAAAAGACTGGCCCATTTGAGCAACTACTCAATGCCTGATAGCTAAGGCTAATTATAATCATCATCTGCTTTTACACAACACACCAAGCTTTTTCTGTCCAGTCTTAGACGGTTCATTGGTGCTGATTGGAATTCAATTCTTTCCCCTGATACACTCAGCCTCCAGCTAATCTGCTCATATGTCTCTGTAACTAAGGGGACATTTTCAATCTTATTAATTTCCTTGTACAGAGATTGACTTATTATGTTTTTGATTACCTGGTTCATTCTGCCATTCATGATGCATTGAACTACTGGCTGCTTATTTCTGTTTCTAATCTTCATGGCATGCAACATCGAATGGGGAACAAGTGACAAAAACACATGTGATTCACCTTTATTGTTCTTCTTCTCACAGAATGAACGCTGGGCAGGGCTGTCCAGCGTTCATTCTTCATCTGATGACCTCTGAGATTTTGACATAATCTCAATAATCTCTTGTTGTGCTCTCCCCTTGCATTTGTCTACATTTGTATAAACATTCCAGCTATCAGTAGCTGACTCTTTAGTAGAGTGTCTCTTCCATTAACCCTCAAAGTGGTGGTTTGATCCTCAGCTACTCCTGTCCACATTTTGAAGTGTCCTTGGGTGAACCCCCAAAATTGCCCCTGATTGCCAGGCCAGCAACAATGTTTTCGCATGTGTGTGTGTTTGCACAGGTAGATGAAAGACACATGTTTGAAGAGGCAATGTTGAAAAGTTCTATATCAGTGCGGTCCATTTGTTGAATGGTTTTTCAAATAGCTACCTTTTTGATACGGTTTTTGCCATGTGTACATGGGTGCCTGAATGTTTGTGTGAATTTGTGACTGTAGAACATTTGATGCTTGTGGGGACAGCAAATGATATGGGTGTACCAACAAGCAACTTCAGACACTGAGGATGGTTAAAGGCAAAGTTAGGGTTAGGGTTATCTAAATTAGTTTTGCCAACCATTCATTTATGTTATTCTATTCTCTGAAGTACTTAGTCAAGCTGAAAACTCTGCTAAGCCTTCAGACTTCAATATTACTAAACATTATTCTTAAACCACAGTGCCCATTTGTTTTCAACATGGTGAAGAGGTGGCCTGCCGGATCAAAAGGTCAGATTTGCTTTGTCTGATTGTCAACACAACACATTTAGCTGCCTTCTGTCTGATATGGAGAAATAATCTAACAGAAAATAAATTTCTTACAGTGTACCAAGTAGATTGAGCATTCTTGTTTGGTATCCTCTATGACTGAGTATCTATACATATATATTAATATTCAATAATCCTATCGTCCCCTGAGGCTAGCTAAAGGTTGAATGCATGAGGAGGAGACTCACTGGCATGAATAACTCTCAGTTTGTGAGAAACAAAAATACCAGACACACCTATACACAGCTATATCCAGTGTTGTTTGTTACACAAGACGTCAATTTGAACAGTCGGTTCAAATCTCTACACACTCATTACATAGTTGAGGTTCTGTTACGGAACATAGATTCCTCTCAGTGCTAGGTCAGTTTGATTCAGCAATTCATTATTTTTTTTTTTTTTCTATTTAATAATGCATCACTCGAAACAATGAACTTGTTTCAAGCAGCCTGTTTTGTTAGAAAAACGAAAGCATTCACATTGGAGTGGTGGTTATCTTTTGTGGAAATAATGAGACCAGACAATCACAGGTGAAGTGAAGCCTCTCCAAAGATCAGGTGGGCGTTTTCTACACTGTTCAACAACTGTTTATCACTAATGCACTGTTGACAAAGGTGAACAACACATACTGTCCATCCGATCCACTTGAATAAGTGTAATTTTGTAGCTATTTATCACTAAGGAATGAATAGTGTTGAGTTAAACCAAACCATGTTACATTTGTACACAGTTTTATTGAAAATAAAATCAAACACTCTGCAATCACAGTTTGTGTGATTGCAGACAGAGCAGACAATTTCATGGCTGAATTATTTTGTTTCTATTTATCCCAAAAGCATCTGGAATATGGGTGTAAGGAAAAACAGTCATTCAGATGTTTGTTGAAATTATGAGGGATAAAAAGAAGGGAAAATAAAAGCATGTATTCTTTAAAATATGGTTTCATATTCATATCCAAACCACTGTGATTTCCTCTTACTTTTGGCAGAGAAATATACACTGTTTACTGTTTTGCAATGTCAACTTGAAGAATATACGTATATTTATTGAATCACCAAAATTGAAAGACAACGTTATTTGTATGAAGGGATTTCCTTATGAGTTATCCATTACATTTAAATGTCTTGTATCAAAATACCTCAAAGCTCAAGAAATAACAAGACAGGGTCCACCTGAAGCTCAGAATGTTTCTGTATCCTTGAGTATTCAATATATATATATATGCACTATTTCTGCAATGCAGGAATGCAAACAGTTAGTCAAACCACACATTCCGATCAGCCAACTCACCTTCAGATAAAGTTGAAATGTGTCTTGGTTTTCAAAATCATGTGGAGACACTACTAGATTACGGCATGAATTATGTTGAAGGAAAACATTTTTAAGAGTCGATGAAGTGTTACATTACAGCATGTAAATGTGTGTGAGATGGACATGGTTGGGGTAGATGTTGTGCGTACAAAAAGACATCATAATGAGGACATTTCCCCACTGGATATAAAACACTTCACAACTCAAATGTTACTGAATGTCTTCCCATCCGATGCCTTTTTATGTTGCTCTGGGACAACTCTCCTCATTTTGGTCGCTTGATCGGAAAAATATGACTCCTGTCGACCAAGTGCTGATGACATACTTTGGCTAGGGACTGTGGGGGCAGTGTAATCAGTGTGTAATTGTTTTTTTACTGTACTGGTATAGTGTGTATGACGGTAACAATGACTACCATGTAAAGCAGGGATGTCCAAACTTTTTTCACTGAGGGCCACATAGAAAAATATACAAAGGGCTGGGCCACTCAGTAGGGGTGAGATTCTCAAAACAGCCTCAGATTGCTTCTTAGTCAGGATGGTGATCCCCTTCACAGCCCTGTATAAAGGGGGAAACATAAGGGGATGGGTATATTTTAGGCTTGCTATGCAAATAAGTTATTGGGCTTGTTAACACACCAACTAAAGTTTGTTAGAAAATATTATCAACTTTAATTGAGTGAATGAATTAAGTAATTGTGCTTATTAACACATGATTACTGTGTTATATATTTTTAACTTACTTATAATGGGAGCAGCATTACACTCAGTGGGAGCAGTGATGCTGCGCTTTGGACTGAAGGATGGCTGGCAAGTCAGTAGTAAGTCTGGTGGTTGAGATGCGAAGGACATCACAGAGATGGCTGTCGGTCATTTGGGTTCTCAATCTGCTTTTGTTCAGAGTTAACACAGAAAATGTTTGCTCACATATGTATGTTGAGCCGAACAGGCTCATCATTTTTTTTGCGTGGCGTCTCATCAGAGGGAACTTGTCTTTTTCCAAGCTCTGGTAGAAGTCGGGTAGGGAGAGAAGCTGATGTTGATTCTCCAGAGAATTATCACACTGCATTTCAATAAGTTCCAATTGCAGTCTCTCTTCCACTTCTGCTTCGTCCACCAGGAAGGGAGTCGAGAACACGTTGATGTCTTTCTCAATGACAGAAAAATCTTGGAAGCGCTGACTGAATTCTGTGATGCGAGATGTGATCACAGACACGTATTTCCCATTTTCAGCAGAAAGCTTGGCCTTTGGAAAAGCAGACTTGATTTCATGCGCAACATTGAAGTTGCATAGTTGCGTCTCAAAGAGACGGAGCTTCACACAGAACGCGTTCATGTGCGCGTAAAGTTGTGGCACAAGCTGGTCTTTGCCTTGTAGGCTCTTGTTCAGTGTGTTAAGATGATTAGTAAGATCAATTTAAAAAGCCAGGTCTGCTAACCATTGAGGGTCACTCAGCTCATGAAGAGGCCGGTCCTTCTCTTTCAAAAACTGGTCGATTTCTGATCTGAGGGAAAAAAAAGCTGCACGGCTTAGCCAGCGCACATCAGAATGGTAGAGTACGTCCCCGTATTCAGCATCAACCTCAGATAGAAAAGCTTGAAATTGCCTGTGGTAGAGCCCTCGTGCTCGAATTATGTTGACAGTTTTCACAACAGTGTTCATCACATTGCCAAGCTGGACTGTCTTGGCACAGAGGGCTTCTTGGTGGATGATACAGTGCATTTTAACAGCCGTGCCTCCACTCTCTTGCACCTTGGCGCACACCATAGAGGCCATTCCTTTGCGCTCGCCTGTCATTGCTGGAGCCCCATCCGTCGTAACTCCGCACAGTTTGTCCCATTTAAGTCCCATCTTGTCAATTGCATTTGACACAGCTTCAAAAATGTCCTTACCCGTTGTTGTGCCCTTTAGACTCCTAAGATCAGGTAGCTCCTCCGTAATGCAAAAGTTATCTGTCAACTCCCCGCAAAAAAATGAACAGCTCTGCGGGGTCTGTTGCATCTGTGCTCTCATCACATGCAATCGAGTCACAAACTTTATCTGACACTTGATGCTTTAGGTTAGCTGACAAGTCTTCGATTCGCCGCACAACTGTGTTTCTGGACAGGCTCACATTGTTGAATTCCTGAATTTTCTCCGGGCACATTATTCCTGCGACTTTAGTGAGGCACTGTTTTATGAAGTCACCGTCTGAGAAAGGTTTCCCGTGTTGGGCAATGAGTTGAGCTACCTCATAACTGGCTATTGTGGCATTTTCTTGTGTTTTGTTAGCACGGAAAAAATACTGTTGTTGAGCTAGCAGGCTAGCTGCCATTTGCTTAACTTTCTGTTCTCTCTCAGCACCAGTGTAGGACGTGTAGTTTGGATGCTTGGTTTCATAGTGTAGTCGTACATTATAGTCTTTCATCACTGCAACTGTTTCATTGCAAATCAAACAGACACACTTCCCCTTGACTTTACTGAAGAAATATTCATTTTCCCACTGTGTCTGAAATCTCCTGCACTCACTTGCTATTTTTCGTTTCTTCGGTTCTGCCATTTTTGGGTCACTTGTCGCAAAGTTTTTCTTTGACTGCTCTTGTTTTGTGGAAAGGATGTCTTTTTCAAGACAGTAGCTCGCCCTAGTGTTAAAACTAAGAATTACAATACAGTCAAGCACAAATTTCATGTGTGGGCCATATGCCATTATATTTTTAGAATTTGCTACGAGCCAATTAAAAATGGGCCGCGGGCCGTAGTTTGGACACCCCTGATGTAAAGCCTTATCAGGGTGCATGCCTGTGACTCCAGAGGGTAAGGTCTAAACCCAGACTAGGAACCATTGTTATGTTAAGGAAATCAAATCCCTTTTAATGAAGTTAAGGAAAAAAATATTTACACATGTCAAATGTATGTTGATGTACCAGTAAGTAATAGTGGACTTTATCTGCATAACCAAATATACAGTGTTTATTCATTAGGGCTGCTGGTGTAGAGATGAAATCAGTGGAGAAAACAATACATTGAACAGCATCACATTATCCAGGATTTAAACTCATGACATGTGAGTTCAGTAAAATTCAGAACCAGACTGAGTGTATTGATTTGTGTTCCCCCGTGGAGGCTCTGAGCTCTGTGATGGGACAGTTTCGACTATTTGGCATTCTGAGGACTGAGGACTTGAACTTTAGGATCCATCAATAGAAGAGCAAGAAATGGAGAGCAAACGAGTAAACAGAGACTGCGGGGAAGAGAGGATGGGATAGAAAGAAAATAAAGAGGGAATGAAGGCAGACAAGAGGAAAAGAATCACAGTTGGAGAGAGAGAGTTGGATTTTGCTGGGTTGTCGCAGAACTGAGAAGTCTGAGAGCAGAGAAATAGCAGCAGCTTTCACTAAAGATTTATGAGCTGAATCTGAGTTTTCACCATCATTCTTTTCATACAACTCAGAATGCAGGTGTTCAAAGGCATACAGAATCGATGCAGGTTAATTCATCAGAATGCGCATGCTATTACTTTTCGCTGTGATGTATGGTTGTGCCATCATTTGAAAAACCTCAATCTGACAGCGTAGGAAAAAAAAAACAATCAAACTCTCTAATTCATTCACTTTTAATAGGGCTTTACTTTACTAAAAGTAGGACTTATCAATAGTCTTACATAAACACCTCAGAGAACTGAAAGGGAAGTCACAGGTCAACAGTGCAGTCTGGTCACAGACAATAATATTAATTTCCCTAGTACAAAACCAAATATTGTGACAAAATGTTATTTTGCAGAGCTGCCACAACAGGACAAATTTGAAATGACTGATTCAATAATTTCAGTTGACATAATAGTTTTACAGTTCCAGCATGTAAATGAGGCTCTGGGACAAAACATGTATTTTAGCATCAGTTCTTTGCAGCTCAATTAGAACCCACTCACATAATACTGTGCTTCAGGTATTGGGACCATGCCAGTTATTCTGGTCCTGGTTGACCCTTAAAAAAATCTTTAATCAAAACCTGTCTCAGTGCCATGGTGTTGTTGAAGATGCAAAGTCAGAGGTCAACAGAGGCTGAAGACTTAACCCTCTGTGGAATCCATTCAACAGTACAGTTGCTGATACAGTATATTCTAGTGTGGACCAAAGTCATTCATTCATTCATTCATTGATGTGCAAACATTTTAGTTTTTTTTTTTTTTCTACGCCTCAGTTTCTGTACTGTTCAACACTCCCACTCTCTCAGAGAGTGTACACAGCGAGGATTGGGGTGTGATTTTCCACCTTTATTTTTCATTTGATCCTGGCAAAGAAAAACAGGCATGTCAAATTGATTGACATGTAATTAGTCGTCAATAACGTGTCAGCTGTTTAGACGTCAGGTCCATAGATTCATGTAGGGAAATTACAGTCCAAAGACTGGATAATTATCCTAGCAGTCCTGAAATAAGTACCAAGTTTCATGATGATATTGCTATAGTACATGTAGTCAACCTGGTCTCACGTATTGCTGCTGTAGAAATGTCTCTTGAGGCAATGCTCTGCGTTTCTTTTTAGATCACTTGTTACGCCGCTACACAAACCCATTGCTAAATGCTATCCTTGCGCCTGACGCTAAGGCCAGTGAGCCTGTAACTTAATGCCTCTCCTTATGTGTTGCGTAAATGTGAAGGTGTATCCTGCCTTACCTGAATGTGTGTGCAACTGTCCTGTCTGTTTGAGGGGTGCGTGTAGGTGACTCACCGCCAGGATCCTCGTACGGGCCGCGACCAGCACACTCAGACAACTCGATCCACGGAGTCACTTGGCTACGATCTCCTCCGCCAGCCCTCTCTTTCATATTAGTTTAGTTCATGTACAAGAAGAACCCGTGATGTGTTGACACCAAAACAAACGTTACTTCAGATTCAGTCTCTCAGGTGTCTTGCGTCCTCGCGTCTCCCTCGTGGCGTCTCTTCCACTCAAAACCAATCTCCGCCGGCTCCTCCGCAGGTGCTGCTAATGAAGGTTACAGAGACAGAGCCACCACACCCCCCCTCAGGTGTGTCATCAGTACTGAGCCTGCTTCTCCTCCTACCAACTACACCTACCGGCTAAAGACACTGAAGTGAATCCTCCTGAAGCATTATCATAACATCACTGAACACCTGGCCTTAAGGCAGCGACCTCGAATAATATGTGCATGCTTTGGGCCAGGAAGGACAGCAATTGCTCCAGGAAGGAAAGGCACGAGCTGCAATGAAGTCATGGGAAATGAAGTTGCTTCCATGATTTTAGAAACATTAACATATGTGGCCAGAGAGAAACTAGATAAAATCCAGGAGAAATGATATAAAATATAAACAAAACACCACCCAAAAAAAGTACTTAGTCTTGTTTTTATATAGTTTATTTATATAAACCATCAATATTGAAGGTGGAGAGACGGTGAAGTTTGTGTATAAATTGATTTATCAACAGAACTAAATAAACAAAAACATTTTTTAAAAAAGGGGAAAAAAGTAGTTAATGAGGTGAGCTCTGACTGTTTTTCCAACCCTGGAGGGTGTTAAGAGATGTGTGGAAAGCCGACATAAATGAGTAATCCCATCCCCCTTAGAAAACGGAGGCTGTCCGTCCATCACGACTTGTGCAGGTTCCCGCCTGAGGGTCCCATTTATAATTCACCAGGTAGACGTCAGTGGTCCATGATATGAATCTACTCCTTCCTTCCCCACTTGGCTTTGCAACTGGTGGCATGAATTTTTCTCCTTCCCTCTGGTTAGGTTTTAGAGTCTGGGGAGCCTACAGAGTTTGTTGTTTTGGTTTCAGGCAGTGGTACTCACAACTGGTAGAACATTCTTAGTAGTATTGTGTAAATAGAATGCATGTGCAAATAGTTTTTTTTACTTTGGGTAGAATCAAGCGGCAACCTCCAGTGTAAAAAAAAAAAAATAGAGCCAATGTGGAAGTACAAAAACCTGCAGTTTTGAGTGACATTGAGTGTGCACTGAAGGCTGGCCGCCCCAGGTCCGGCTCTTACTGGCAGTTTCCACAGGATCCATACCATTTCTATTTACTTTGCTGTGTTTCGTCTTCGGTTTACAGGTTGTTCTCTTTCTTCCTGGAGATCTTGTAGATCTCCTGTCATGTTGTAGTTATCCTGTGATTTGGGTACATGTGTGAGTCCAACTGCTGATGACTGTACTCTTCTGCGCTCACGCTTAAGAAACTGACCTGGTCACATGGTGGTTAAATCACGGCAGCCACAAAAAGCACAGGGATCCTGTGGAAACCGCCAGTTAGCCTGGTGTTGGCTAAATGGTAAATGGTAAATGAACTGCACATGTATAGCGCTTTTCTAGTCTTCTGACTACTCAAAGAATTTATACACTTCATGTCACATTCAACCATGCACACCACATTCATACACTGATGGTAGAGGCTGTTACCCAGGTACTAGGAAGCAAATTGTCAGGATTAGACAGAAAGGCAGGACCCAAGCACAGAGGATGAAAGGCAGATGTGTCACATATTGTAAATAGGAGGATTTAATTGAAGGCATGGATAGATAGACAGGTAGACAAACTGGTAACAAGAAACAGGTGAAGGGGTAGGCAGGAAGGTACAAAATCCTACAGAAAAACATCAACTTGCACAGCAGAAAAGCAGGATGAACTGGGATAAAACTATTGAAATAGTCCAGGATATATGGATTGATACTGATTCATGAGATGGAGACTAGGGGTGGGAAATATGGTCCTGAAAGAATATAGTAAATATTTCTAGGTATTTTTGTTGATAACGATATCTTTGAGGATATGAAAACATATTGAAAAATACAAAGAAAATTTGAATTTTCAATAGCATAAAATTGAAGCACAGTTATATTGTGCTCCTTCGAGTGCTTAGGTTTGAAGTGGTGAAATAAGTGTGACGTGTTGCCCTTTTTTGTTAGTCTTCTTGCACTCCTTACGTATTACCGTGGTTTGTTTTACATCTGATTTGTTGTAACCAAACCAATTCCACACTATGAAGTCGCTCCCCTTTTTGGAACTAACTCATCCAGCGCAGAGTCGGTACCTTCACTTTCCGCCATGCTTGTTGTTGCAGTGCGCTGAGTGCGCAACGATTTGACGTCATGATGTCAAGAAGGGATGTTGCCATTATCACAATATACATAATCATGATCTTTGTGTGAGTTTAATAGCTACATACTTGTATTATGTTTTTTCAGAAATACATTTTTCAAATATATCAAGCTTCAAAGCTTAAACAAAAGATGCATCCTGACATGATACTGTAAGCTTTTTTGAGCGCACTCTTTTTCTGTGTGGTGGTATGTGATCTTTGTACGCTGCAGGAGTTACGTTATTATAATCCCTCATGAGCAGATTAAGATGAGGGAGGGGGATGGACAGAGAACATTTTTTTTTTGCCACATTGTTACAAAAAGAAGGATTTATTAGGGGATAACGTTGCTAGGAGACCCTGACATCAGCTATTTATCCCACAATCATGCAGTAGCCCACGTGCATTCAGACTCCGTGTGTGTGTGTGTGTGTGTGTGTGTGTGTGTGTGTGTGTGTGTGTGTGTTCTCCTCTCCTCACTGCGTCTGTGTGTCCTTTCTCTGTTGGTACTACAAGCCGGGAGCATCTCCCTCGCTCTCTGCTCTCTGCTCACGTTAAGTCAAGGCTGTTTTTTGCTCAAGTATAATTTGCAGTCAGCTCAGGGCTGCTTGCAAAATGAACAACGGATGATGCTTGAGGTTTATTTTTTATTTTTAATACGAAGCTTTTTGTCAGGCGCACTATTGTCAAGGTTGAAGGACAAATTCAGCTCCCTCACAAGCCTGTCTTCTTTGGAATCAAGTGACTTGATGGAGCGTTAAAAGCAGAAAGGGAAAGAAACACTTCAACCTCAGAAACAGAGGAACAAAGAAAGCTGGAAATAAACTCAAGAAAAAGGAGCTGCGAGTCAGTGGACTATTTACTCTCTGTATTTGATGACGAGGCTCGCAGAGGACGTTTGTCTGCTCTCAGAATACACTTTTCTTCTTGTGGACTAATCCCGACAGGCTGCCTACAGGCTCGCTTGTATGGCGAGTCAGAAACAAAGCATGCTATAAAGCTCTCTCAAAGGTGATGTGGTGGCAGAAGAGCAGCGATTTTCATCCATACCTATCTGAAGAAAAGAAGCAGTTTTTCTATTCTTTCGTCTTTGCCGTCCTCTTCACATGAAGAAATCCAATTCCTCTGTTATCATGTTCCTGCTCTGGGCTGCAATGAAAGGAACATCTCTGCAACTTGAGGCACCTCTTTGTCAAATTGTCCGTCCCCTTTGTTACTTTGTATCGTCCACGTCTTTGCCGCTGCATTTACCTTGAAAACTTTTCTCTGCTTTCGTTTTTTTTTTTTTTTTTTGTTCCTGCCTGTAATAGCTGTTACTCAGACACACTTGCTCCTCCACCGATTATCCTTGTTGAGCTGTTCCTCCCCTGCACCTCTGTACACTTGTTACTACACTCTCCTAAACTTTTTCTCTCATAATTTAGTTTTTTTTTTTAAATTTCTCTCCCCCCCCACTCTCTCCTCAATTTCAGCTATCTGCATTTGGGTCCTTTCTCAACCTGAGGGCACCGGACCACCGACCATTTTCTTTAAATTCCTTGTACTTACTTGATAAAATTGACCTCCAAAAATCTCCTTCAGTACCTTTTCCCCTTTTTCGCCCTCAAAATTAACCGTCCCGCACATTCACCATGCACACCTCTGAGGAGCTCTGGAACTCCACCGATCAAGTTTGGATAAACGGCTCGGAAGGAAACTTCTCTCTGGTAAGACGTGGGGATGATGAGGAAGAGGAAGGAGACCAACATCCCTTCCTCACGGACGCCTGGCTGGTCCCTCTTTTCTTCGCCCTCATCATGCTGGTCGGTCTGGTTGGAAACTCTCTGGTTATTTATGTCATCACTAAACACAGGCAAATGAGGACAGCAACCAACTTTTACATCGGTGAGTTGTTGAGGAAGTGCGTGTTTCTGATTTTTATTGGTGTTTGATGGAATCTTTGTGATGGATGCAAAATAGATTAAAACACATCATGCTTAAAATAAGTGGATCAAGGTGTTGCCGGCTGTGGCTCAGTTGCTAGAGTCGATCGTCTCTCAACCAGGAGGTCGAGACATTTCAGATGTGTCCTTGGGGTTTCACTTAACCCCAAGTTGCTCCTGCTGCTTTGTTGGCAGCATATGAATGGGTTTAATTACTTGTGATGGTCACTTTACATAGCAGCAGTGTAAAAGCGCTTTTACTAGTCAGAAGAATAGAAAAGCTCATTGTCCATTATCATGCATCATATCAGCATGCATCAACTTCAAACGGATCGTATATACAGTATGTTTGATGCACATCTCCTTGATCTTTGCAGAATCGATTCATTGCATGCCAACACTGGGTTCAAAAGAACTATACTCTCCATATGTCCAATTAAGAGATGGCTGAGGGAAAGAATGTCCAGTTTTCCCTCATGCCAAAACAGCAGGAGAGATTTATTCTGATGTGTTCTGAATAAAAAATTCATAGACTACCTTAAGGGCAATCCTGAGCTGGTTGAAGAACACATGTTTATGGAGAATGAATTTGTGCTGGTCAGTCGACTTTTAGGGTGTTGTGAGCTAAAGGGTTTTATTGTCAGAAGGTTAACATGGTACAACTCAAAGAGATCATAGAAATTGCAGTAAAAGTGTATTACAATTATCTCAATCTTTTAAGTGTTCTCCCAGGACTACTCAGTATGTAGTGAGTTCCTGGACATCAATTAATTGGGTTTCCATTCAATACCATTATGCTTTCATTGGGAATTGAGTGCATTGGAATAAAGACTTTTCTGTTTTAGCGTGTGCTATAAAACGCAGTGCATGATGGATAGTAACTGTAGATTTTTTTGAAAGATATCTGTGTTGTTTCTTCAGTGAGCAGGGTGTTTATATTGTGTCAGCACAGTTTCATTAGGTAAAAAAAAAAAGCAAAACTACTTGGCTATGTTTGGGAAGAGAACATGGTTCCGTCTTGAATAGAATAGAAAGTCAACATTGACATTTGTTTTTTTTTTTGTGGGACCCAAAGAGCTGACTCCACTGTGAGCAAGAAACAGTGATTATTAATATGGACATTTTGCGAAGCTAGTGCTCTCATACATACATTGACTACAGAACAAGGGGACTGATGGAGATGATATTTTCAATAGACAGAGACGATGTGGGAAACATGACAGAAATATGTCTCTCTGTAAAGAATGTAACGGTGTCCTTTTTACTATATGAACTGTATGCAATCGATTGCATCTGTTGCTCCTGTTTTTTTTTTATCTGTTTTTTTCTTTACTATAAATACAAAGTCCAAGGAGTGCATCAATCATGCCACTGCTTCATCTTTCTTCTGGTTTTCTGTGCTCACATACTGGATGCTTGGGTGATGATTTTTGTTGTTGAAGTCAATTAGAGCGTGTGTGAAAGATCTGTGTGGTCACCTGTCTCTTAAAGAATTGCACAAGCTGATTTATTACAATGAGGTTAAGATAAGAACAAGAATGATGAATCACAATAGAAAGAATGCTTGTCTCCTAGAGATAGATATGTAAATGAGCTCGTGTAGAGGCAATTTCTGTCCGTGTTGGCAATCTGAGTGTGACAAGAATTCAGTCTTGGATAATATCCCAGGGACCCGTCATTGAAACAGTTTAATGTTCAGCAACAATAGATCAGCACCCGCACCATCTGCACACCCTTTCAATATTATGGCCCAGCCTCTTTAGTGTATGATGAGATTACCTGGTAAAACAAATAGGAATATGTGTGTGGTGTATTTGTCACTATGACAGACACAGAAATAAGAAAGCACGATCAGACTGCAACGTTTATCTTGCATCCTCTGCTAGGTGTGATTTAAAGATATTGGGTGAATTTAAATTATTCTGTGGGTTTTTAAATAGTCTGTATTTGTAAGTTTGACCTGCTTTTTATTTTCTATTGGCGCCTTAAGCACATCATCATTAACCTTGCTGATTTAGAAGTAGTCTCATAGACATTGAAATCAGATGCGCTAGATTTACCTCACTTAATTGTAACCTTATTAGGATCAACAAACACAAGCAGAAACACTCCTTTTGTCATGGATCAGTGTGTAAAACAAGGGAGGTGGACCCAAGTGCAGAATAACAAAAATGATTTAATTTAACAAAAAGGCAAAAGGCAAACAAAACTTACTATTCAAAAAGTCCAAACTGAAAAAACCCACAAAAAGGTAAATAACACAGGTAGCCACGAGGAAAACCGACAGGGTAATCAACACGGAAGGGAAACACACAGAGGTAGGAATACAATACAAGAAACACTGAGGACAACTGCAAACTAAATCATGAAACACTAAAGACACACAGAAATCAAGAATGTAACATTACCACTAGAAGAAAGAAACACAAGGATAAGAAACTACAAAATAAAACAGGAAACACTAAAGACTAAACTATGAAACATTAAGGAAAAAAACACACAAGGGAAACAAGCAACACAAGGATGGACAGGAGAAATTAAAACATGGAAACCTAAACGCTGAAATACAAAACTAAATGAGACCAAATCATGACACCTTTGGTTGAAACAGAAACAACTCTTCAGTCAAAAAGTTTCCACAAACTAAACACAACTGGAACATGTACAGCATTGGAGTTACAATGGATTGCATGAGATTATGCAGGTGTCGCTTTCTGGTCTGTGTACTCCAGATGGATGATAACACTGTGGGTAAGAGTACAAAGCCACAGAGGTTTAACTCTGTTACACTGCAGTTCACACCAACAGCTGTCATTCCATATCTGTTCCAGACAGACAGTCAATTGTATGGGATTTAGTTTAGTTCAATTTACTTTACAAAATACGACAAGCAGAACACTTCAATTTCAATTGTTCACATTTAGTATGTCCAAGTAGTCTGGATACAGATTTTTCTGGAATGTGGTGTAGAGCCTCATGTTTAGAAAATATACTTTTTTAGTTGTTTATCTTTCGATCAAATTGGGATGAGTCAGGTAAATGTTCGGTCAAAAATAGCCAGAAAAGTTTCCTATTCCCAATACTACATACACATTTTGCTTTAGGACTAATTGTTCAGAACCAGAAGATATTCTTTTTTATGAGACTGCAGATGAATATCTTTATCAGTCATTTAGGCAAGTTCATGTGAAAACGTAGCTGGGGAACCATACAAATAAGCAAGTTCTTTTTTTGGGGAAATGACTCCTTCCAGCAACCCTCGTTCTAACATTTTTCAATTGACCTGATTCAGGTTAAGCAAAAAAAAAACCCAAACTGTTTATTGAATATGGGATTGGGTTAAAGCCATAGACTTGATAAAACCCGGACATAGTTGCGCTGACCCATTGATTGGAGGCGAGTTTTGAAGTCCAATAATGGCGGTCACCATATTGGAAATGCTGCCTAAAGCTGACTTTTGGTCAACCTGGAAACAAGGCAAAGAGGTGGAGCTGAGGCAGGCCTTTAGCCTCCTGGCAAGTAGCTACACAACTTCTAAAAAACTGTTTCTAATGATGACTATTCCCTTTTCTTTACCCTAGGTTTGTTATTGTCAACAAGAAAAAAGTCCCCTTACTTAAACGTTGGGTCATTATGATCCAATCGACATTCATTTTTCATCCTTCCCACACCATAATCTGTCTCAATATATTTTTGTCACATTATAAAAAATATGTTTTTTTTTCAGCTGTGTTTTGTACCTGCATGCTCTTTAAGCTTTGAGGGGATGTGGTTGTAGTTGCGGTTTCTTCTTTCTAGTTTTTCGTCCTCACTGGAACACATCTTATTTCTCTGTTATTATGTTCCTGCTTTGGGCTACAATGGAACGAGCTCCTCTCTTCAACATGAGGGATCTATGTCAAATCTTTTCTCGCAGTCCTTTCATAGCGCCTCGATCTCTGATAGGAGCAAACCAGAGGAACATTTCTTTTATAATGTTGCACAGGACATGGACAAACACTGTGGAATACTATTTGTGAAATACTTTGAAACACTGTGCTGCAGACTGTACTCCTGACATCACCGTTGTTGTTGTTGTTGTTTTCTCCCTGTGCAGCAAACCTTGCTGCCACTGACATCATCTTCTTGGTGTGCTGTGTGCCCTTCACCGCCACCCTCTATCCTCTCCCTGGATGGATCTTTGGCAACTTCATGTGCAAATTTGTCGCCTTTCTTCAGCAGGTAGACACATGACTCAAACTCTTTGTAATTGTATGTCAAAAGTGTTGTGTCTGAAAAGTGGAAACAAGGATTTTAATCACTCATGAAGTCTGATTGTCTCTTCAATTAAACATACTGGAGTAAGTGTTGTGATTTAGTGTAATGACTTTGGAACAATCAAAACTCTTTCTCCAGCAGCAACTTAATTTGCACTGATTGCATTAGTCAGCTTTGTATCAAAACCAATGTTTTTGATCACCTCAAAGATGTCTTGATGATCTTTTATACTATGGTAAAGCACTGTCTCAAACAAGCTTCAATCCAAATTCAAATTGTTGGATTCTTTACATTGACTTGAGGCAATATTGACTCCTTCAGTCCGCTTAAACCTTCTCACTCACCACCACCATCCCCTGAGGTAATTGTCTGTCTCTTTCGCTGCTAAATGCTCTGATGGTTCAATTTGTTTGTTTGCTTTTTGATGCTCCGCAGTCAGTCTACATATAGGTAGTCTTTCAGAGTATTTTCACTTTAAAAAAACATTATTATTATTTATTCATTTATTGAATAAATATTTTTAATGTAATTAACATTTTTCTTTTGGGAGGGGGGGGGGGGGGGGGGGGGGAGAAAAAACAAGATATTAGAGAGAAAAAAGGTTAAATCCCATTATTTGTCATGAGAGTCAAAAATACAAGGAAGACCCAAACGCTGACTCAAATTAGAAGATTTAAACAAAAGGCAAAAGTCTGACGATGAGCTGACCCAGAAGGGAAGGACGACTTTCGATATTGGACCAGAGTAAGGTGGTGGTGGGCTGTAAAAACAAAATAAAGAGCTGAAAGATTCTTAAATGCTCCACAAGACAAGTTTTGTTTTCATCTCTCACTGGATTAGTCTCAGTGAACAACCCATTTCATGAGGCAAATCAATAGTTTGCATACATAAAAAGACATACACCTTATCCGGGTTTGTGAACTCTCTCACTCACACACACACACACACACACACACACACACACACACACACACACACACACACACACACACACACACACACACACACACACACACACACACACACACACACACACACACAGAGAGAGACACTCCAAAACAGACTTCAGTCACAAACACATGGAGAGGAGGTGTGAGGCTGAGGACTGAAACATCCATAAAAACTGACATTCTCAGGCTAAATTGTGTTGATGTTAACCTACCAACTTGTTGCTTTCACACTTTACCTTGGCAGCACCCAATCCTGCAAAGATAAAAATGTAACACTTACCACACATAGAACACAGCAATTAAACCGGAAAGGGCAAATTGAGGTGGTATTTTTTTTTTCTGGCACAAATGCATCATGAGTAGAAGCCAAGCAAAGGTTACAGCCAATCTATTGTCACAGCCTGTTCCCCTGTTCCTCCATGCAGCCTCTAAAGGGTTAATAGTCCATTACAGTATCCTAAAATGATCAGCATGTGACAATGAGATGGTGTGAAGTTCAGATCTTTTTCTGTGTGCTGTAATTACAGTAAGTACTAATGCACTAATAATTGTATAGTCTATAGAAGTATGCTCAATGGGCATGGTTTGACAGGATCTAAAAGAAGTGCTGGGGTTACCTCAACCTCAGTTCAGTTAATAAGCAGTTTGTCAATCCATGAAAATATTGTCCAGATACAGAGTTAGAAACCCAGATTGACTAAAATATGGGGTGAAACCTGAAAAGAGGTTAAACCTGTACCTTTCATTCTGAAGCTAGCAGGGAGGAGGAGACAATCTGTCAGGATTAAAAAGATGACATTTTCCTTTGTATGCAGAGTGACTGGATGAAACTGCTAATTTGTGCATAATACTGTGAAATGTCAGTCAGAGAGACAGGCCAGGAAGAGGGGCAGTGAGGCAGAGCAGCTAAAAGCGTTTTAATTAAAAAGACAGAGACGCATTCATCCGCACATGGAGACTAGTTTCTTTTAGGCTTATCTGGTGAAGTAAAGTCTCCTGAAGATGAAGACTGACCAAAACCCTCTAATTGAAAAATGGAAAAAAGTGTCAGTCTGGCAGATTTCCCCAAAAGCATTGTTGTTCTGTTTAACTCATTAATCACCGTACATATGCATGAAACATTTATATGTGTTTCTATGAAGGGCCATTTTCTTTTTTTTGTGTAAGAGAAATGGTATTAGTTGTTAATGATTGTAACGAGAACTGACTGCCCGTTATGCCTCAGTCCTGCACATTTTTCAAGGAAATATTGACCACCAGTCACTCAAATTTTCTACAGTTCAATAGAAACAACCAAAGGGAAACAGCAAGTGTACAGATCCATTATTGTTGGGTTTATCAATCTCTGTGAAAGTCAATTACACATTGCACTTCTTGTACTTATTCACATAACACAAACGAGTATACTGTATAGCCGTGAAGGAACAGGTACTTCATAGAAATGTTGAGTCAGCATAATGCCTTCTTTGTTTGTTCAAAACTAAATACAAACAGGATTTTTACTTGTGAGAAATTACACTGATAATAAAATGTTTACTTCTTTCTCCCAACATATGAGCGATTTTTAATGTCTGGAAAAAAGGTGATAAATTATATCTTAGTATAATTACAGTTGAATTTCCATATTTTGTAAAAACAGAAACTGTGTTGAAATGCATAAATCAGAAATCTGTGTCTCATGCTGCTGGGTCTGTCGCCTACTGACTTATTGAGTGACTCTTCCCCCCCACAGCCAAAATGAAGGACACCTTGCCATTCACCCATCAGTTATGTTGGACGTTGCTGAACTGTTCCTGTCGTCTGCAAGACATCATTAGACCTAGCACCACACTTCGAACAGACTTTATTTTTAGATCTTTATTTGTCCATATGGGGCATTATCAATCCATAATCAATCGAGGGTGAACACAAAACTATAAATCGTGCAATTTTAATTTGTGAAAATCTGCTGCAGACTGATGATGGATGTCAGATTTAAGGTTGCACTTACTGTAATTTCTCAATAAGTGATGAGTTAACGATATATAACAAACTACTTTTTAATGGAAATGAAGTTGCTTCTGTTCAGTTTTTAACTCCATATTCTATTCATAGCTTTTAATCGGCGCGGAGGCTTTGAGGACAAAAAGAGATGATTAGCCAGCATTGGACACACTGTGGAGCTGCAGCGTGGGCTCCATCATTATCCATCTCTAAAAAAAACAACACATGTTTATGTCACCTGACAAGCGGAGAAAAAAAGTTTTGGGCACTAGCGACTCTTATACAGCACTCTGCACACTAGTTCAATCGCTTTAAACAGCAAAGTTCTCGCCAGAAGGTCACTTCAATGATGTTTACTTCTATAAAGTGGTGAATACTTCCCCTTATACGGCTTCTAGGATAAAAACCTATTAAAGTAGACTTAATGCAGCTTGGCACTCTGGCATTTTATATGATGAAATATATATATTTTTTTCACTGGGCTTCTTTGAGAGATTATGGTAACCACATCTCCTGTGAACTCGGCACTGCACCTATCTCGACCCCTCTCTTTCTCTTTCATTTGAGACACTGATGTGGTGCTTCAAACCTCGGGAGCATAATGGTTCCTGGCTTCACAGTGGCACAGAAGAGGTGCAGAGAGAAAAAGAGATACAGAGAAAGAGACAAGAGAGGGACAAAATTAGATCCTATTTGAAAAAGAGCAGAGAGAAAACTTGTGACCTCTCATTTCTCACCCTGCTGCACATACTTTAAAAGTAATGCAGATTAGTTTACCTCCAGATAATTGTATAAGTAATAAATAAGTAATATGATCCGCAGTGGGCATTGCATTTGTAGTTAAAAAGATATTTATTTTTAGAGGATAAGAATATGGCTTATTTTATTATCCTGGCTTATCAAATGGCTTATTGTATTCCTACTCTTTTGAAAACCAATGTACAGGTGTGTGATGAAAGAAAACAGTACATCCTCAACAGTAAAACATGATGACTGTGAGAGCTGAGTAATATTGTTTTTATCTGCAGAGAAAAGATAAAATAGGTCTGATAATGAGAATTTTGAAGTGCATTGTCTAAGTCACAACCTTCAATGGCTGTGGCAAAGTTGCAGATTCAGTTAGTTTCTCAGCGGGTCGGGGATCTGATGTCGAGGTGTCCTTTGGCAAGATACTAATCTCAAATGGCTCCTGCTGCTTCATCGGCTGTGTGCATGAATTGGATTAGTTAATACTGATGGACACTTTACATAACAGCTCTGCTGTTATGTGGTGCATGTGGTCTGCATGGATGAATGTGATATTCTTTGCCAGTGCTTTGAGCACTTTGAGTAGTCCCAAGACTAACAAAGTGTTATACAAGCTCAGGTCCATTTACCATTCAAGTACTGTATCTGATTATATATGGAAATGGATTTCACCGATGAGTCAGAGTAAAACTCAATCAAGCACCATTGAACCCTATTAAAAGTAAATTGAAAATTTTCTCATATTCTAATAAAAAACTCATCACAGATGCCACCTCCATGTCACGAGTTTTTTAGAATGGTATTTATATAGTTGTTCATATATCATTTCCTGTTTGATCAATTACTACCCTCGAGTTCCTGTATTCCCTGTGTATCTTTACTGTCAAATTCTTGGGTTTAGTTTTTAGTGTTTCCTGTTTCATTTTGTGGTTATTGTCCTCAGTGTTACATGTCTGCTTTACTTCCTTGCCCTTATCAGTTTCACATGTGTCTTGTTTCTCACATTTCATTTTCATTGTCTTTGTCAGCTCAGCAGCATAAAGCCAGCCGCTTTTCCCTTTTAAATAGTCAAGTCATTGTGTGAGTTTTTGCTGTTGGTTCATCTGTTTGCTGTTTTTTTTTTTGTACCTGCAGCTTTTGGTTTACCTGCCTATCATTCTTGTTTTTTTTGCTCTTCTTTTGTCATTACATATTTTTTGTTTGCTGCATTAGCCTGTCTGTATTTATGCACCTTCATTTGGGTCAAGTTTCCCTGTGTGCTTACAGTTTGTGACTCCCATCTGCTTCCTACCACCTTTCTGTTTCCTGAATGTTTATCCCTCTCTCTTCCTTATTCTAAGAGCATGAGAAGAAAATTAAAAACTGGTTTCCTGAGGGCGAAAAAGGAGCTTAAAGTCATACTTTGCTTTGTGATTAGGGTTGATTAAAAGGCCGGATCCACAGGACACCATTAGGAGGCTGATCATTAATCTGTAGCAATTAAAACACATTCACAATTTGAAATAAAATCATACGATACTGTAAGGCTCTCTTTGACTCCAAATGGCTCTAAAAGCTTAGAAGAGAGTATTATTTCGTAGCTTTAAGTCTGTGTGTCGCTGAAAATAATCCCTGACATTTTACATCCATAGAGAACACTTAGATATGCCACAGGAGTCTTTTTAAAATACTGATTGTCCAAAGGAGATTCTGTATTCACTACAAGTAAAAAAAACATGCAACCCAAAGGGCTTCACAAAAGAACAAACTGGATATAATATAACAGAGATGCTGTATACAAAACACCAAACTGATGGATCTGTGTCAGTCGGAACAGTTGGAAACAGCTTATCAAAGTAACACTTGTTTTTTTCTGTATATTTGATTCAGACTAGGCTTTCCTTCTCCCTTGTATCAGGGTAACACCTTAAGTCTTTCATGTCACATCTGTCTTTGTGACCTAGATGTTTACAAAGAATACAATTGGTTTAAAAAACTGGCTTTAAAGACATATTTCAAGCTTTAACTGCAGCAGGATAATGGATCCATAGTCTAGTTCCCTAACAATCAAGGGTATAGTCTATAGACTAATAAAAGACAGTTTTTTCACAGTGTGGTTAGCTTAAGGCAACACATGTATTTTTAAAAAACAATGGATAGGGGCGCTGGTGGTGCAGTGGTTAGTGTGTGCGCCCCATGTATGGAGGCTGAGGTCCTCCAAGCAGGCTCAAATCCAGCCTGTAGCTCCTTTCCCGCATGTCATTACCTACTCTCTCTCCCTGATTTCCAGCTCTATCCACCGTCCGGTCTCTCCATTAAAGGCACAAAAAAAAAACAATGGATGATGAAATTACAAAGTCAAAATGTCAATTAACTTACCAAAATGTTGAGTAAGTTTGACCCACAATATATATAACTTTAAAATAAAGGAGAGTAAACCTGTTATTTCTCAGAGAAATGGGTCAAGTTGTGGTGCTTGTTACATATTTAGTGTGTACATCATATGTGTATAACTGTCTTTCCCAGGTGACAGTCCAAGCCACCTGTATCACCCTGACAGCTATGAGCGGAGATCGCTGTTACGTCACAGTCTACCCTCTGAAATCTCTCCGACACCGAACGCCAAGAGTAGCCATGATCGTCAGTGTCTGCATTTGGATTGGTATAACCTTGCACTTTTGAACTCGTCATTTTGACTTTGATAAGAAAAATATGATGTAAAATACCTGAACTAACGCAGTCTTTTTCTTTCCCAGGGTCCTTCATCCTGTCCACACCTATTCTAATGTACCAGCGTATAGAGGAGGGTTACTGGTATGGCCCCAGGCAGTACTGCATGGAGAGATTTCCTTCTAAAACACATGAGAGGGCTTTCATCCTCTACCAGTTTATTGCTGCCTACCTGCTTCCTGTCCTCACAATCTCCTTCTGTTACACCCTGATGGTGAAGCGGGTTGGCCAGCCGACAGTTGAACCTGTAGACAACAACTATCAGGTATGGACAGGGCTTGTTTTGCTTTTGCTTAATTTAAGTCCCTTGACTTTGTATAAAGATTTGTCTTCATGCTCTTGAAACTAAATTACGTCGTATTAAAAAGTTAAAAAAGGTATTTTCTACATGGTGGAGTCATCTGTCCTTTTATAAAGCTTTTTTTTCCATTCTTTCAATGTTCACTGACTTTGAAAATGTATTTTGAAGCACCTGTCTTTTAAGCAGCTTTCATCTGTTGTTTAATTATAATAATTCTCCGTCAAAGGAATGCTCATAATAAGAAATGACTCACGTAACACTCAGAAGTTACATTAAGCTCTAAGAACTCATTGTCATCAACATTGTACAGCTGTGTTCCTGTTTTACAAATCCAAATAGTCTAAAGAACTTGACAAATTGTTAGCATTTCAACCATTCCTTTTAGATAATTAAACAAAAAGACAATTTATAGTTAAAATCAGGAGGGGAAATGGGAAAAGAGAAAACACATGTTAATGACTAGTTAGCTAAGAGACAAGTCACTACAGCTAAGCATTACTGTAAGACCAGAGATATTAGTTGGCTAGAAGTTGTCATGGCTATTAAGCTATTGCTAGTTTTAAGGTTCATTCAAGCATTGACATACCAAACTGTACTTGAGTAATATACTTATTCCACCATCGCTTAAAGGGGACTGAATAATGGACTGTAATGTGGGGGACAAAACTACTAACTGCCATTAGAGCATAATGTTTCTCCATATTTGCTTGATGCGTAAATATTTCCAAACCGCTGCTCTACTGCCCTGATGTAAGTCATCACAGTGAACGGATGGTATCTCAAAGGAGCAGGTTCAACTGGCATACAACCTGAGCAATGGCAAATGGACTTGAGCTTATATAGCGCTTTTCTAGTCTTCTGACTACTCAAAGTGCTTTTACAACGCATGTGACGCTGGCTCCTCGGTCAGCTCGGTCAATATGGGGAAAAACATGATGTAGTGGGAAGTGTACCTGTCCAACAGTGTTGAAATATACACCATGCATTGATAATGTAAGTCCATACATGTAAACAGTCATTCAAGATGGTAGAGGTTGTTATGTAGTGACACCACCAGAGGTAACTAATCCCATTCGAAGCAGCAAGAGCAATTTGGGGTCAAGTGTCTTGCCCAAGGAAACATCGGACATGTTAGTGCAGGAGCTGGGGATCAAACCCTTGACCTTCCGGTAGAGAGGACGACTCAACCAACTGAGCCACAGCCGCCTCGTAATTTTCCATGAAATTGAACGGGAAATCTGTATTTCTAATGCGCTCATCATATAAACTTTGACCCTGATGCTATGTCAGTGTTTTTAATCATACACTGCCCCACAGTAGCCACAAGAAGTACTCTTCATTGTTATTCTCCAGCTGGCTCTCAGCTCTACAAGCTTCTGCTAGCTTGCAACAAACGGCTAATGTGTGAACTAGCAAAGTTTGAACATTAGCTGTTTGTTGCAACAGCAAAAAAAAAGACAGAAGGTTCAGTGGTCAACGCTAAAGAAATGTTGCAAGGTGATAGTTTCCTTTACTTTCTATCTGAACACAAGATATTTCTTCTCCTCTCATCTCGTCCTTCGCAGGTCAACCTCTTGTCTGAGAGAACCATCAGTATCAGGAGCAAAGTGTCCAAAATGGTGGTTGTAATTGTCCTCCTCTTCACCATCTGCTGGGGTCCAATACAGATCTTTGTCCTCTTCCAGTCGTTTTATCCAAACTACCGGCCAAACTACGCCACATACAAGATCAAGACGTGGGCCAATTGCATGTCCTACGCCAACTCTTCAGTCAACCCCATAGTGTACGGTTTCATGGGGGCCACCTTCCAAAAGTCCTTCAGGAAAACGTTTCCTTTTCTGTTCAAGCACAAAGTGAGAGACAGCAGCATGGCTTCAAGGACTGCCAACGCTGAGATCAAGTTTGTTGCTGCAGAGGAAGGCAACAACAATGCACTGAACTGAATCTGACAATTCAAAATTAGAAGAATGAGATTCTTGTTCGTACCGACGGAAATCACTCCAAGAAGAAATATAAATACTGAAGGTTTTTTTTTTTTAACCAATGAGCTTACTTTGTGGAAGTCTTAATATAACCAGCTGATCTCTAACAGAATGAAAGACTGTGTGTTGGGCAGACGTATTTGAGTTGTGTTAATGAATACAACTAATTCAAGTATTGATGTGGAGAAACACAGAGTCATAACATGGAAGGACACTAACAGTGCTTGGCACAGTCTGTTTCGATCTGTTTCAATGCCAAAGACTTAAAATAACATAACACACGTAACATCATTTATTGAGCTGCCAAACGCCAATGCCAAATAACATAGGACAGTTGTTCACATCTGATGACAAAAATGGAAATTTAACCTAAAAACTGCTTGCGAGAATCTTCACCCCTGTGAGATCATGGTTGACAAGGTCTGGTTTGTAAGCAATTCATAATTTATCAAAGTATACATTGACACACAAGAATGTAAAACTGAACGTTACATTTTGAATGGACTATTGATACCTCTGAAAAGATGCCTCTCTCCTGCAGTCTCATGTTTGAATGCTTAATGTAAAACTAAAACAGGTAATTGTTATCTTAACTTTGCAAAATGACGAGAAGCAGTTTCTCTAAAACACATAAAGATGGCTAACGCATAAAAACACAGAAACTTGTATTTGAAGGGTTTTGTTTTGACTTTTCACAGAGCTCCACTTGATCATTTCTAATCTAAGACCTGTTGTAGGATAAAGCTGAGGTAAGCTAATCAACCCATGGTTGTAGTTTTGTTGTGTTCATTTAATAAATAGACTTGTATTTATTTAAATTATGAGATCTTAATTTGTAAATAGTGTTCATACATAATGTGGATGTCTCATATTAGCTAAAGTACATAGCTGTATATAATTTAAGTGGGATTTAACTAAAGTGACGTTACAGTGTCGGTTTACTGTTCTCTTTTAATCTTTAATGTTTCCATTCCTGACAGTTGGGAGAATTTGTTCATTCATCTCTGGTGCCCTAGTGTTACATTGGCGGCTTGGTAAAAACATCCACCTGAATAAAGAACAGGATGTTATTTGTTGATTTTTGTTTCCACACATTTAACCAGCTGTGAAAAAAAAGCGAGTTTAGGATACCACAGAGTTGTGATTATCCCAGGTGTGAAGAGAGGAGCTGGCTGTAAGAGGGTTCACCTCCAGTGAAGCATGAACACTGTTTACCTTTCTTTTTTGTCAAAGCCATAAACATTCACACTTTCACAATAACACCTTCCATCAGTACATTAGCACTCACAAAAGCTGTGGAAACATGCATACACACAGAGGTGTAAAGAGTACTAATATATTCTACTCAAGTAAAAGTACTGTTACTTTGATAAAATGTTACTTAAGTACAAGTAAAAGTACCAGTTTAAAAATGTACTCAAGTAAAAGTAAAAAGTAACTCATTTAAAATGTACTTTAAGTAAAAGTTACTTAGTTACTTTTTTTTAACAACGCATCTCTTGTGTGTCATGAAAAAAAGGACGAGAGGATATTAATCTCAAAGTTTTTTTAATTAAAGGCCAATCTTTACAAAGATTTATCTTTTCAGATAAACATTTTCTTTTCTACCCCATTGACAAAAACAAAATATAAATAACGATGAATAAATAATCAAGGATTATATGTTCAAGTAATCAGCTGTTTTATGAAGGGAAATGTTTAAAGGCTTTATATGCAATTTTTTGATCCAGCAGATGTCGCCCTTGAGCACCAGCATGAAACCAAAACAACTCGCGGTGCATTGTTGTGTTAGCATGCTAATGCTAGCGATCTTTATTATGCTCGTATCTTCACACTACATGTTAAGCAGTGAGTACAGTATGTTCTTCTTTTCTCTAGTCCCTCAATTAAACAACTTTTATACAAGAGGGGAGGAGTCAGCCGGCCGTCCGGGCGATGTAAACAAACTGAAGATAGGACTCGGAAAACTCGGAAAACATCACAGACAGTGGGACTCGGGTGTTACACCCATTGTAGACAGTCATGACTCACAGAGTTATTTTCAGAGGATATACTTGATTTCTATTATATTTAAGTGCGAAAAATCGTATATTAAGCCTTTAAACTATTTAAGAATCTTTGTTTCAATCATAAACAGTGTAAAGAGTATTTTAGTGTTTTTAGTTTTATTATTCTGAGGCTGGTTAGTCTCAAAAACAGCCTCAAAGGCTGACTTAGCTGCAACTAAACCTGAGATGAAAGATAATCCATTTATTGTTTTAAAATGAGCCTTTATGAGCTGAACTATTAGATGTTTTAGTCACTGTTTGTTTGCTATTAGCAGGCTACTAAAGCATCTTGTGAAAGTCGCACATGGACTTTCACAAGATGCAACCAGGTGTTGTTTTCGAGATCAGCTGTCACCTCTCTGAGAAACACCTTTCTGTGACCCTGTCAGGGGGATAAGATTGCAAAAATGTGGCGAGAACCTGTGCGGCCTTTAATGTTCCCTGTTTGAGCGAGCACTTTGATGGAGAGCTTGTTCATGGAGCAGCTTTCAGGCAATGGACATACAGCCTGCATTGTTCGTAAATGTAAAGAGCTGAAGCCAGCTCTCCACTTTCTAGTTGCAGTCATTTTCTGTCCATCCCACACAGTGACATTCAGAATCAGAGCCACAATTATGGCCCATAGAAAATCTGCTAATGCAATGCTTATTTGAATTGTAAATCCTGTGGGGCTTGCCATCATCAGGGCTTCATTCAGTTAAGATCAAAGTGTCTTGAAAGGAAAACCTGAGTGCTTTTGGTTGCCATAATCAGCCTTTTTAGGTAACAAAAAGTTATTCAAGGGTTGCCATTAATTGAAACAACAGAAGCGGGAAAGAACTTCAGCAACGATCAACTTAATGTTGATGAATGTGAAAAATGTTTAAGTATAAACATGAACAACTTATAAGTACCTCAATGCAAAATATATAGTTATTAGTTTACTGAAAAATCATTCTTGACTTTTATTCATCAAGTGCACCACAAAGCCATTTATTCTCTTTTAAGCCATTTAACATGTCTGAACATGTTTTATTTCAATGCTAATAGCTGCTTTTTTTGCATGTTCAATGTGCTGCAACTTTTTCCACAGAGCATAATGTACATTCGTTAAACCAAGGTCGTCAATAACATGTATGTTTTGAGCTTTAAGTATTCCCTGTATTCTGAGTGTGACAATGTTAGTTAGTCTTTTAATTGTATGTTCTGATTGTTCAGCAATTCAGTGCAGCTTCAAAGAAAATAGTAACGGTGCAACAGATCACTGTTGATGCATGATCCGTTCATGAATCCCCTCCCCCCCCCCCACCAAACTGTTTTGTGGCCTGTTTTATGTGATCCGGGAATCATAGAAAATGTATCAACATGTTTTAACGTTAATGTACTGCTGCTAAATCCCTGTTCAGATTCTCAGTGAAGAAAAGGTAGTGTTCAAGTAGTTTAATAACCGACAGTTAAATTAGTTATTTTATTAGTACCTTTATTTACTGGCCAATCTTAAAAACGGATTTTATCAGATATGTTATAAAAATCTAGAATCCAAATCCGAACTGTGACATTTGTGATCCGTTGCACCGCTAGAATAAAGCCATTACAATTCTAGCCGTTCATTAGTCCGTCATTGTGGGAAATATGATGACTCACTTGAGCAGGGGTGATGATTTGAAAAAGTCTCAGGGTATATGGAATCATGTCTCCAGGAAGGTCTCTGATAACTTTTGCACATAGGTCATAATGTAAACGGTTTTAAACAGTATCCCATATAGCTGTTGCCTGTCATACATATTTCTGCTAATATGGCTATTTTGTTTAACTTCATTGTACATTAACAGATGCTCAACATCTGCATTAGGATACACCTGGAATTTTCTGTTTTCATCTTGTTGACAGTAACGCATAAGGAGGTCTTGTTTGCTTCTACTTTGTAAACACAATCAAACATGATTAAAAGTCTGTGATAATATACTTTCCTGAAAAGTTTTCTCATAATATATATTTGTCTCATGTATTTTGGTTACATTTGTATGAAGACACACCAGCAACTTAAGAATCTGAGAATAAAAGCTAATAACTACAAGAACTACGATAAAAGCACAAGGTGTAACAGTGCAGTTTATTTTATCTGACGAATATTACAAAACCTTTTGACTTGGAGATTTTCAAGCTGATAACATTTTCCAGATATCCATTGAGTCCATTTTAATTGTCGATTTTTGTGACTTACCGAAGAGACATGGCTGCGTTTGTTGGTCCCCAAACCTGACGTATGTCATCCAATGAGAGGATGACACTAAGCATACAACCTTAACCAGATCAGGGTCAATTACATGCTTTTCTAAAAGGTCAACGGCTGTTCAGTCATTTGACCATCTACTGTTAAGTAGTAGAACCTTGCAGGATAAAATGGAAAGCTTTATCTTCAAATGTCAGGGTAAAACACATGCACGCATTAAGAAAAAAGACATTGTGCTCTCTAACGGTGTATTAAGCCTTGGTGCAAAGTGGTCCTGTAGTTCTTTAAAAACCGTTACTAATGCACTAATGTTAAAAAGTCATAAAAGCAATCACAATTATTTTGTCCTGAGCGGTTACAGTAAGGTTGCACAGTCTTATATTTGCCTTTCTTCAGTCTCTTTTTCATTGTAATAAAACCACATTCAAGGTTTATTTCTATCAGCACTGCGCCCCACTTTAACTTTCAGAAGGGCCAACTGGATAACAATGTTCTGGTAATCCTTTTGAGCGGAAACGAAAGAGCAACTAAATCCATCTCTGTGTCCCCTGGCATCAGTGTTCAGTCCCTGAATTCATTAAACTTCTCTAAAACTAACAATCAGAACTCAGAGTTGATATTCATTAGCAATGCTTTGCTCCAATAAATCCTGCCGAGCGAATGCCTTCAACCAAAGCTTACCTTTGTACCATCTCTTCTTTTTTAAATAACAAAAATATGTGGGGGGGAATTTGGGGATGAATTTGAAACTGTCTTTCAAGCTCAGTTTTTCATCTGAATATGAATACTCACATCACATTTTGTTTGTACCATTGAGAGCCAAAGAACATATTGTATTAAAAAGTTTCTTTAAAGCAAACCTAAGCCATGCTTTTTGGTCGCTCACAAGCTCGGGGAAAACAAATGTGCGAGGGATGTAATGAATAAGAAAATAATTTGTAGCCGGAGACGCCCAAGTTGCCTCGAACTCTCACAACATCCTGTGTGAACATTTTTACGAGGTGAATGAGATAGCTGATTAAAAAAAAGGCTGTGGTATAAAAAAGACTTCCCTTAAATAACCAGAATAAAAATGTTTATTTGTGTTTCGCCGGCTCCAAAGCTTTTCAAACACTGATTTATTTTGTGTGTTGCAGTTGTGTTTGCCTGTTATTGCTCTTTGCTCTGGTTTCATTTTACCTTTGATTTGTTCCTGTTTTTTTTCCTAGCAGCACTGACTTCTGTCCGGCCGTGACGTAAATATTATCATTTAAAATGGCCTTTCAGTTTACTTTTTTTTTTTCTGAAATAACTACATCAGAAATAATCAATACATGTTCCTTTTTAGTTTTTTTTAAGCATCAGGGGTGAATTGTAATCAGAACTTGTCCCTTTTGCTGCATGCCATCCCCCACTCTCTCCTCCAAACATTCGCTGCCTTTCTTCAGCTGTCTGATAAATAACAAAGTGATGCCTCTATGACCTACAACAGCATTCTTTCATCTGGAGGAATGACATTTACTAAGAATAACAAAGAAAGACATTTTCTCACAGCAGCTGTAAGAAATGGCACTTTTAATGAATGATGTAGAAAAAATTTCATCTGAAGCTGCAAGACATATTTCAAGTTTCTACAGTCTTAATCTGATGTCAATAAGGGTTTTACCTTAAATTCATTGCAAAAAGGGCATTTTGTCCTGTGTACATGTAAAATATGTTATGAAAGTTATGTTCTTGATGTACCTAATCTTCTTAGTGCAGACTCCTGCAAAGTATTTCCTCACCAACAAATGCTCTTGTCCTGATATTACCTATCAAGGTGAAAGCTACACAAGATGTTTAATTAACAACACTTTCGCATTTTACTATTTGCCATCTGACAGCCTTAATCTAAACTTGTTGAGTGTATTACACTCTTGTTGAATAGGACAAAACAGAAATGTAATCAAATCGTGGATTCTCAGTTGAGGTTCATTGAGGTTGTCTTCTCCTGCGTTAATCACTCCTGCTTTCTTTGGCCTCCTTCATCAAAGGCTTCTCAACACATTGTGCTGGCAGTTTGAGTGGTTGAAGCTTTTTATTCAGTGGTTACACCATCTCTCTTTTCTTACTGTTCATTTAAGACTCATGCTGATCTATGTTGGTGGAACCATTTCCCTTTGTGCTGCGGAAAGAAAATGAAGCACACTGAGTAAGATGAGACCAAGCCTTGTGAATTAAACCAATAGACAGCGACACAAAAAATGAACCAGTTCTCACTGTGATGATATAATATCTCCACAGCCACGTATACAATGCTGGAGAAGGTTTAATGCGCTTGGAATAGAGGTTCAAGTTAACAATCAGTTTTATGTTGAAGTTTTTAAATTAAACTCAAAATCTGTGATAGGTTTGAATCAAAGGTCCCTTACTCAAACTATAACAAACAACAGTACTGCATGAAGGCTCCAGCAGAAACTTTTAATAGTCTCTCTGCAATTGATAAATAACATTTTATGTTTAAACTGTGCATCAATGTACTTTTGGTCCTGGACTCCTTAACGCTGTGGGCTATAACCCCCTAAGAGTTGAACTACAATGATATTTGTGCAAGATACACTTTCACTCTTACAGTGACCCAATGCACACTGCCAAGTTTTAGCCCATCAAGGGTTTTGTTGACTTCACCCGCATACAACATGTTTTGCTTAAACAAAGACCATATATCCAACATCAGTCCAATTTTCAAATCTTTCTGAAATCTTTGAACATTTTGAGGGTTTTGATTAATTGCCCAGGGTTATAAAATGAAACCTGAATAAATCCACCCTTTTGGACACAAATAAGACTACTCTCAATCATGCCTTTTAAGAAAAGGAGGTAAACCACGGCAGAGATGAAAAATTACCTTTCATGAAGTCACTCCTGATTTCACCACATTGAGTGTTGATAAAGTTGGCCACATGGGAGTTCATCTCCATGAATTGTGCTTATGATGGATTAGCGCTGGGTAACGTTGGTTGTAATATAGCAATGAGTACACTTTTTTTTGTAAAGTGACATGAGATAACATTTGTTATGAATTGCTGCTATACAAATAAAGATTGATTGATTGATTAAGGTGGCAGAGTTTGGTGAGCAGCAATGAAGGGAGGGGTGTAATCCAAGCGGCAACGTCCGGTGTTGAAAGAGGAAGCCAACGCGCAAGTGCAAAAAACTGCAGTCCCTTGATTGTTCACTTGAGGCCGGCTCCAAGAGATCTGGAAGTAATTATACACACCACATCCAAAAATGCCTGTTTTTACAGCAGAAATTAACATGCATCTGCCAGGTTCAAAAATGAATTTGGTCTGATTATTGTTCATCGGCACACACTTATATGGGCCGTACATGTTTTTCATATATGTGATCCGTTTTGACGGCATGACGAAAACAGTTTGTCAAGAGGCTTAAAACCCGCCTCAGCTTAATCCCTTAGCCTGTCGTTAAGTTGACTGAAAGTTAGGTTCAAACAGCATTTCCAGAATGGGCTTCTAAAGCCCCTGCAGTAAACATTGGTTGACATTACTCAGGCTTCATCCATTCATATTTACAGTCTATGGTGCATGTATTCACATTTGGCTATTGGGTTTAATCATTAAAAAAAAAGTGCAGTATCTCATTTGCCATCTGTAATCTTCTTAATGCTCCGCTTCAACAGCAAGTTCATGTTCAAGTTTGAACGTCTCTAAAAAGATTGAGCTCAGAGGATAACAGATTATTTTAAAACTTAAACTATAAAATTATAAAATCTATTATGTGTAAATTCTCCTTTAGAGTCCGACAAACATTGTTGGCTAAAGCTGTTTCACTGGTGCTTAAATGTGCAGAGGTAGAGGTATGCGGTCATTATCCTTGTATTCAGGTCATGACACCGACTGTTAACACACAATTTTAGATCATCACTCATCAACCTTCCTGCTGTTCCTCCTCTTACTGCAAACACTTGTTGTCGGGACATCTCAGGTTCTGACAGACAAATAGCACCCGCTCTTTTTCTCTGGGCTTCATTTCATGTGAGATATCTCACCTGTCATCGCAGCAGAGCTGTCTCTCAGTTACATGGCAGCAGCTCTTTAGGCCAGTGGAAGAAAACTGATAATATGTTCAGTCTGAAGCGTATCAACTGCCTATTAAAATGTTAATCCGTCTGTAAGGCGTTCGTGTTATTGTTTTGTAACCTTACACACTTTCAAGACTTTATCAAACCGTTCATCCGCCTCTCAATATAACATGAGTGTTTCTACATGATTATTTTTCACCTGGCTGAATGTGAAGCTCCCACAGGAAATTCATCTTCAGATTAGAAAATGTAACAACGATGATGAAAAATTGTGTGGCGAAATGCCAGGAGAGAAGCGTGGGCTGCTATTTGCCATCCTGTTTAAAGACTTGCCACTTGACAGTATGCTGAAGGTGTAATAGAGTGTAAAAAGGAATTTTAATGTCACATTGACACAGCCATCATTTTCCCCCGTCACAGCCTGCTGGTAAATAGAGTTGTTTTTAAGCTAAATGAGTTTGAGGATTTTGTGACCTGTTCAACAGATGCAATAAATCACTCACTAAGGCAGACACAGACAATCAATTTGAGCTCAAACTCTCACTCTGTCTGACTCTGACCGACTCGACATCTCATTATATGCCTTTCAGAAGAAAAAAGGTGAAAGATGGCTCTCCTGCGGAGAAAAAAACCCTTTTTACCGCTCATGTGTTTTCTTCAGTGGCCTCAGTGCAAAGCTACTACCTGAAATTACTGCCAAAAGTGGTTTGATCTCTTGGATTGACCTATAATAGCTTTCCCCTCATTCATCTCACAAAGACTTTAAGACATCACTCATTTCATTACTGAGCGTTCCTACTCGGTTTGTTATGTCTAGGGATCCATTTACCAAAAATCTTGCTTCCCAAAAAATACATTTTGGTGCACATTTTCTCGTAAATGGTAACAGGTAACAAAAGCAATTTTGTCATCCTGTTTCTCAACAGGATGGGTGACATTCTTCACCTTTCCTTCTTTAATGCGTCCATCGCATTCATCAGCCTCTCTCAGTAAAGGCACATGTCTATTAGTTCATTTTTCTTGTTCCTTGTTGCAAGGCTTCCTGCTTTGTGCAAACAGGCCTGTTGAGTTTGTGTGTCTTAGATCCATCTGCTTCTTTTGTTTTAGTTGTTCTGTCCAGCATGACTGTTTTCTGGCTGCCTGGATATGCCATCTGTAATATTGGTTTACATACATCATGAGTGAAATGAAATGCACATTAAATTGAACCTTTCTAAGTGTTTTTCCAGCTTTGTTAAATGCTGCTAAATGAATGAAATGTCAAGACTTTCTTGGGACAAACCAGAGCTAGGAACATCACAACGCAAGCTGCTGTTTTCTTTTCTGTCCTTTAGCGTGAGACAAAATGTGTCGCTGAATGAACAGTCACACACAATCACTCAAACACCTTTTTCACTATGGGATGCTGCATGTGCTGCTGGACCCGTTGATCTTTAGTCCCATGCCTGCTAACATGATAAGTCTGGCCGCTTCATGGTCGAGCTCACTTGAAGCACAGGCTTGAATTGAGAAGCGTCTCCTGAGCTCCGCAGCACGTGAAAGGAATGCTGCTGTGAATCAGAACAAAGGGTAGTTTCAAGGTATTGCACAGATATGAAGGCGTGATGCAATATTAGTGGGAAGATCTCCTAAGGGGTAACAAGCTGTTGATCCTGAAGAGGGAGACAGAGAGCCAGAGTCACTTGGGGAAAAAAAAATCCTTCTTTGCAAAGCAGCGAAACACTGTGAGAAAAACAAACAAAAAAAAAAACTTGAGAGACGTCTGGCACTGAGAACTAATGATCTGTGGTAGTTTTTCTTGGCGATGGTGCATGTTCTATGGAAGAAAACTGTGGTGCATGTTTGTGAAGACAGAAAAAGTTGTCCTTTGCTCAAACTACACCAGTATGACTGTTGACATGGCTTCTGCTGCTCCGGCCCCCAGAAAGCCACATCAGATGATTTGTGGGGGCCCCATGTGCAGGGGCCAGTAGTGTGTAATGGAGCAACTGGACTGCGCTGACAGATTTCTTGGCTGGGATGATTGTTGCATGTTGTAAAAAAAAAAAAAAAAAAAGCGGCTGGTGATTCAAATTTGGGCGTTAAAAATATGCAAAATGTTTTCCTTGTCGTGTGGAAATGGAAATTGCCTCTGTGGTCTTTGCCTTCATGGCAATGCAATAAATGTGAAATAACAAAAATTAAAATGAAAGTCCTGTAATTCTGGGTGGCTTGGTTTTGGCGAGTAGTATGTGATAAATATAAAACAGGAAGAAAAAAAAAGCCTCAGACCAAACAGATTGAGGCCTTTTCCAGTCCGTGATTCCCCGTAAGCCGCCGTCACACTTTAACATTTTTAAAATGAAAGATGCAGCTGCTGAAATCTAAACCTGCAGTTGCTGCTCTGTTCTTTCATTCTGTTCTTCTCCGCCGTTTTTCTTTTTTCTCAAATATCACGATGAAGGATGACGACAGAGGCTTAACACACCAAACTGTCAGCTGAGGCTTGGAGGGGAAAATAATTGTCAGCGGTGGAAAAGAGGGGAGGAGGGGGGCGGGGGGGGGGGGGGGGGGGGGGAGGCAAAGACGGTCAGACACAAAGAAGTCTTTCAACCAGCGAGCAGAACTGCACCACGTCACAACACAAGCAGGAAACCACACCAACACCACCATCACCAACTTGCCCCTGGGACTGAGTGTGTGTGTGTGTGTGTGTGTGTGTGTGTGTGTGTGTGTGTGTGTGTGTGTGTGTGTGTGTGTGAGTATGAGTGTATGAGAAAGAGAGAGAAGGGACACAGAGGTGGAGAGCTAGTCGGGGAGGAAAGAAAGGGGTCTGGGACATTAAAAGAAACCCAATATCCTGCCTCTGGTCTAAAAATAAATTGAGATTGAGCACATAAACATGGTGTGTGTGTGTGTGTGTGTGTGTGTGTGTGAGTGTGAGTATGACGTATAGACTAATTGGTGCAGAGAAGAGGTGTAAGTGAGCTGTATTCATTTCTCAGGTTTATTTGAGCTGAAAATGAAAATTGTATCCCTGTGTTGCCTCTACTCTCTCTCTCTCTCTCTCTCTCACGCACACACACACACACACACACACACACACACACACATACATAAACATAAACCCTGTGAGTGAGGTGAGGTAACATCAGGTGGTGCACAGCTAAAGTCAGTTCGATTACAGAGACTACACAGACTGGGCTCTCTGCTGTAAAGGTAATTAAATGGTAGACTGGGCTCAAGCAATTAATTTTTAAACTGAAACTTGATAGCTGCATATTTTCCCTTAATTCTAGGAGTGTGTGTGCATGTATGTTAGAAACACAGTAATTACTTATGGAAAAGTAGGATTTTGTAATGTTTTTTCTATGTCAAAGTTTAAATAAACAAGTATCATTCGACAAGAAATGTTTAATCTTTATTTAAAAACCTAATACAGTGTATTTTATTCAATTTGAAATACAACAATTTTTGTGTTTTTACATGTTTGTTTTCTAAAAATATGACATAACTTATTATCTAGCAGATTTATTTTAACCAGATTCCATTTCTTCTTTTCCCTTTTCTAAATGTATATAAAAGACATACTGAATAATTTTTCCAATGAACAAAATCAAGTGCGTCATTTTTTTAAAATTTTCCTTTTTAATTAAAAATCTATGTTTTTGTCCACTTTTACTCCGAGCACTTTGTTGCATAAATCACACTTGCTGAAAATACGTCTTGGATGTTGTCGAAGAGTGTTTAACCTGCCCGCCACGTCACCTGCAAAACGTCCCTTAGCACTTGTGAACTCCTCCTTCTCCTCACCAGCCACATGCCACTACTTATAAAAATAAAGCATGCAACCTTTTGTGTTCCGCTAAGCTTCTGTACGTTTAAAAAAAGGGGGAGAAGTACATTGCATTCACCTCAGGTAGGACATGTGAAGGTACAGTAGGCATGAGTAGACATGACTTGCATTAATTATAAGCACTCAAGATACATTATGTTCACACAAATGCATACATGTACGGAACATTCATGGCTCGAGGCGTTTATCATACCGACCACAAAAGATAAAGTAGCTCAATGTCAGATACAACGTATGAACAATCCGATCACAACAACAGAACGCTGCTGGATGTCTTTGAAGGAGGCGTTACCCTCCAGCTGACTCCTATAGCTGCTATCAAACTGTCACGCAGTGCTGCCAACAAGACGTGCGCGCTGTGTGCACATACAGTACATTGTCTGTGTATGAATACATGTGTGTATGAGAGCACGACAAGCCACCTGGAGCAGAGCAGGTTTTATTAGTGATGGTGCCAAGAGACACTTAAAATGCAGCCTCCCTGTCTAGTATGATAACATGCCTGTCTGGGCATAGATCTGGGCATAGAGGCATAGTGTGTGTATCTGTGCGTGTGTGTTATTGTACCCGACAAAGCCCAAGTACTATTCACCGACTGGGGTTCACCCAAGATTGTGTCTTTAATCTAATATCTTTAAAAGCACACAGAGCGTCCAGTCAGGTCACCTGCAGTATTTTTTTTTATCAACAATCTTAGAGGGCCGACAGATTAAACTGATTTGGCCAGGAGCGTATGAATTACCTGAGATGCTGGAATATTTCACTCCACTGTCTCTTTGCACAACTGTCCTGATGTTTTTCTAACACAACATATTTACTTAGCAGCAGCGTAAGAGTTAAAAATGTGCTGATGGTGATAAAACATCATGACACAGTTCAGCTGTCGTAACTTTCCGGGATAACCTGAGCTTCCTGTTATGTTTACTACTGCGCACCAACAGAACAAACATACCTGTGTAGTAGGTATGTGCTTCAATAATTGCACCTTGTTGGTCTCGGATGTGCTTGAATTTTAGTTGCAGGAATGTGTGTTTTTTTGCAATGTGAGACTGTGTTTCCATATCCAATACTATACAGGGTGGTCTTGATAATTGCCTCGTGTTGTGTCCATCAATTTGATACAGGGTTTTATTTTTCATCACACAATGTACTGAATGCGTCGTGCCCTCAGTGCAGCAGGTCATGGTGTCAGCTGTCAGGTTAAACTGACACTGACAACACTGATGATCGCCGATGATCATGAGTATCAAGTGTCGGATACAATTGTGACTGTTTGTTTGTCTGTCACAGTTGAATCATCAGTACCTTGTTGGCTCTAACTTTTTAAGATTTTATTTTCCCACAAATCGAGTTCATGTTTAAACCTTCATTATTAGGGAAAGTTAGGTCATTACAAAGCTTTTTCATGAAAATAATTTCATTTTATTGTTAAGATTTTAGATGATTTTAGATGATGCCACTTGTGAGTAATTATCTAGTATCTGCTGTGAAATGTCATCAAATTAGAATCACCGATTCTGTTAATTTTAAGATGTGTAATTGTGTTCTGTGAACTTTTTCTACAACATTTTATTTATGTGACTAATGGATGGATTGATGGTTTGATGAATGGATGGATGTATTTATGGATTTTTGGATAGATGGATGGATGGATGGATGGATTTATAGAATGATGGATGGAGGGATGATTTATAGATGGATGGATTTATTTATTTTTGGATGGAGGGATGGATTTATAGATGGATGGATGAATGATTTATAGATGGATGGATGATGGATTTATAGATGGATGGATGGATGGATGGATGGATGGATGGATGGATTTTTAGATGGATGGATGGAGAGATAGCTGGATGTGAAAAAACAGTAATTTTGCATTATTTTGATAGGAATACATTTTAATTTATTGATTGTTAATTGATTGGAAGTGTTAATACACATATACATACATAGAGTACGTATAGTTACATCTAACAGTTTTCATGGTTTTCAGTGTCTATTAGAATTCATCATTATGTCAATAATTATACGTGATGATCATTGGCTCTTGAATTGAAGTTATATGGGTGAGAGTGGACAAAACCAAGAAGCTGCAAAAAAAGCTATTGGAAAAAAAAAGAGGAAAAAAACAAATGATTAAAGTGTCAAATTCCAAATGTAGTTTAGGGCATGATCACTGTGACCAGAAAATACTGAGTGCCAATTATTTTTCCTCAGATGGAATGAATAATAATTGTTCAGACGTTGTTTTGGAAAATAATTGTTTGCGTAGCAGTTGGGTTCTCTCTGCTTACTAAAGTTGACCTATTATGCTGTTACCCCATTCTAAAAGTCACATAGTGTTACATACTACCCGCGGGCAAAGGTTCAGATCAAACCACGTTTTTTTGAGCTGCAAATCATGCAAAGCTACTTTCACAAACTGACAACATTAAAGTTGAAAATGAGCTTGATATAGGATCTTTAACTCAACATTTGGAGAAAGTCAGAAGCTGCGTGAACTTTGACCGTTAATCTTCTCAGAATTGGATACGTGAAGACACTAGCCAGGAATCATCTGATCCAGTATTTTCAAGGTGACCTCAGTTTTACAGCATTTGTCATCAAAGTGTTTGATATTTGAACTCCTAAGTGACAGAACATTAGTTTGATTTATTTCTCTCTCTGTAGGACAGTGTGAAAACAGCCCAGAGGTCTCTGATAGTTTCAGTATTGATTTTTTAGCTTGGTAAGGACATTTTATGACAGATTGTGTGTCTTTAGAAACGGACTGTATTGAGCTTTCTTTATGCCATAGATCTCGGGTGATGGCTATAAATACCGTACAGTCATAAACACACTCTGAGGACAGTTTAGGTACTCAGACGTTAGAGCAGATTATCATAATAAATAGTAATGTAAATAAAAAAGGTCTCCAGATTTGCACTCATCAGTCCTTGTCCTTCAGTGCTCTAAGCACCACAAACAAAATGTAACTTATATCAGCAGGCACTATCTCTAAACAACACAAAGTTTAACAGATTCTTTAATCACCACGAGATAAATGTGCAGAAAACAAGATGAATTTGGGTGAAATTTCCCTTTAACAGCCTCTGCAAAGTTGTAACCTGAAGCAAAATAACAAAATCCAAGGAGACAGCAGCGATGCTTAATACTACCCACACAATTACATGAATGGAACAAGTTAGGCACGTTGTGAGGTAGAAGGAGTGTGTGTGTGTGTGTGTGTGTGTGTGTGTGTGTGTGTGTATGCGTGTGTAAAAGTTCAGTTCTGTTTTTAATCAGCAGTTCACATACAGTCGCTCGGTGCGGGTTGCACTGAATGTCCTGAAATGACTTTTCCCTTTTTGAATTTTTGCTGTTGGAAGAAAAAAATAATAATTTCATCAACCAAAAAGCTGTAAAATATTTTCAGGCAATTGTAAGAGAGACAAACACCTTGCAGTGGGAAATAAAACCATATGAAGATAAGGCACGATTCAGATGACTGACTAAATCTGACACAGGAGGGATGACGGGAGAAATCTAATTCTTTGGAATCAAATTCTGCACATTCACGGTAGTATTAACAAATAAAAGCAAACAACAATCAATGTGTCAACAGAGAAGAACATACCAATTACAACCTCAACCAATCACAACAAGTGAGAGACAAAAGAACACCACCAAGCTGTTGTTCAACCCCTACAACATTATTTAATATTACAGAATTATTTATCAAATATATGACAATCATAGTTAATTAAATAATTTATGATAATTAAAGAGTCTCACAACAATAAAAAGCTTCTGTTTCAACTGATTCAAACAAAGCACTGTTGAAGTATGTGTGAGAGAGTGTTAACAGCGAGTCAGCTTATAAACACTTACTCTTTATTGTGCTGAAGGGCCTGCAGAAACATTTAAAAAAGGCCAGCTCCATGACAAGTGGCGCTTACACGTCGCCAGTTAAAGGCCGGATATGTCCGCCCCTGTTGTGCCTCGTGTGCAACGTGTACAATGCACAGAGGTGGAATGGTCGGGCAAAGGTGTTATGCCCCTGATCCGCCATGAGACGTAGTAGCAGAGGTGAGATGATGGCAAACAGTGCAGTTTGTGTGCATGCCTTAACACGCGCACCTGTGTGTGTGTGTGTGTGTAGGTGTATCTTGTACTTTCACTACAATGTAACTCAATATCAAACCATAAACTGGGAAGCCAATATTAAACCGCTGAGGATGCAATGTGTAAGAACAAAGGTGTAATGATGGTGGGACTTTGTTACGGGGCGATATTTAGCTTCATCACTATGAAATATTGGATTTTATTTTTCTAATTTTCAAAGATTAAAACAGAGAGTGAAATTCGGAAAAGAAAAAAAATTATACTTTTTTTTTCACTTTGAGTATAACCTACCTTCTGTTCCTCATAAACTGTACTGGGAGTTGTTCAATTAAAGAAAACCATATCCTTTCGCTGACATTTTTCATTAAACATGTTTGCTAAGTCCTTAACTCAAAGCCCGTAATTACCCGTAACTCTCTACTGACTGAATTCCTGAGCATTTAAAAACTAAGACCTATTTTTTCCACTCCGACGTCATTGGACGATCAGAGGCCTGTTCATGCAGAACCACAAGCACTGTTATTATTTGTTTCAAGTGAATGTTTCTGCTATTGTTTCAGGTGCCAAAAACATGGATGGAGTCAAATTCCTGCAGAGAGAAGTGTTCCAGAGACTCTAACATTAATTGCCAAAAAGAATCTTGTTCAGGGAGCAGTACCAAAAGATAAGGGAATTACATGAGTATAAAGCTGGAGGGCTAATGGTGTCTACTTCCTCACCTAATAACTCACCCTGATTTATCTTTGTATATTTATTTGATCATTGTGTATCCTCACCTACCTTTCTAGGTTTTTCTTAAATTATGATTTTTTAAATGCTCTATGCTTCTGATAAAAAAGAATAGTTGGGTGATAGACGCAGTGTTGAACACAATACATAACTGTTCTTGTTTTTGTTGAATTAGTTTCTTGGTAAAACTTGAAAGATGAAGATGTTAGTTTATTTCACACACATGAATATAAATACAGGTCAGATAAAGAAAATATTAAAGCGTGTGTGGGTGTGGTGAAACATGTAAATGGCTTCTATACAAGGTCATACAACACCTCCCAAACTAACTAGATATCAGACTTCACTTGAGATGATTACTGTTCTAATTGATGTTTTAATCATGGAAAAGTTTCTATGTTGTTATTTAATATACAATCAATGTCATATGGATTACTTAAAAGGACATAATCATTGCATTAGACGCCTCCCTGATATCTGATTGAGAATTAATGAAGGGATAAATGATGAAAAGGAAGAGGAGGATTTTCTGCATTTTGCTGTTTCTACTTCTGGTGCTGGCTCAGTGGTGGGACGGATGGTCGCACCGTCACACACCTCTGTGACATTTACATTGAAGGTGAGATGCTACAAGGGCGTTAAACGTCCCACCTCGAATTGGCAATGCAAAAGGAGCTTGAGACTCTACACTGTACACCAATTATTACCGTTTTATTTGTTCTTGAAGAACTATCCTTCGCAGTATGTAATGACAATCCAGTCATTTGCAGTCACGAAAGAGGGAAAGTTGATGTTTAATAGTGTCGTGGTTTTCTCTTTTTAAGTTGTATTTAGAATGTATTTTTGGTTGTTCTTTATGTTTCCTGTTTTAATTTGTATTGCTCTTCCCTCATGTTGCTTGTATCCCTGTGTATTTTACTGTTCATATTCCTGGTTGAAGTTTCTGTTTCCTGTTTAATTCTGTCATCTATATCCTCGAGTTTCTCTGTTCCTTGTGTGTACATTTCCTCAGTCTTTAGTGTTTCCTGTCTTGTTTAGTAATTATTGCCTTTCGTGTCACCTCTTGTTTAACTTGTTGGCCTTGCCCTTTTACTGCTTTATTTCTGAGACCAGTCTGTAGTGTTTCCCGTTTTATTTTGTAGTTGTTGTCCCCAGTGTTTCTTGTCTTGTCTTACTTCCTCCCTTTGTCTGGTTTCCCTCCATATAGATCGCCCTGATTGTCATAACCTGTGTTGATAATCTCACCTGTGTGTGATTAGCCCCCTGTCTTTTGTTCCTTTTCTTCTGTGTCAGTTCATTGTCAGACTTTTATCTTTGTTCCTGTGTTGATTTTCCTCTTGGCTCTTTCTTCTGTAGGATTTGGTTTTTGATGGACTTTGTTTTTGAACTGGAAAAGTAGGCTTTTTTTGCCTTTTGGTCTTTTTTAAAATAAATTATTTTGTTTTGTAATCTGCATTTGGGTCCTCTTCTCTTTTTTTTTTTAATGGACATGTGACATATTGACCTCCAAATACTGACTAGAACTAGAGGAGAAAATGCAAATGTCTGAATCAGTTGCTGTCATATACCCAGTACAAGGTCTGAATAGCATTTGATTAAGATGTGCATGAAGGGGGCATGTTATGGTCCATCAATCGTGTGGGGGTTAATGACATTGTTGAAACAATTGCTGCTTCAAATCTCTCCTGATTGCTGGTACATTGCTTTTCACTGTTTGTTTACACTACAGATACATCCATGCACATGTTAATAACAGTGTATTTATAGTCACTATTATAGGCAAGTCCCTCTCCTTCTGAATACTTTACCCAGCTGTTGAGAAAATGTCTGACGCATCTGATACTGAAATCCGCTATGTGTGTTACATTTATGGGAAAATGAACAATGTGGGGAATGGATTCTCCAAACAGTTTGACACTGGGCAAGACACTTTAATTTGAGAATCTGTTTGCAAAGAATTGGCCAAAATCTTGAATATGAAAAATATCCTGCCCATATTCTCCTCCTCCCTCTGAGTTCCTCCCCCCTTTCGCCATCTCTTCTTCCTCTTTTCTCTCTCCTTCTTCACCCAATTCGACACAAAGGATCATCCCATCGATCACACTAACCTGCTGGGTGACCTTTTGCCAAATTACATCCCCCTGAACACCAGGTCTGCTCATTGCTGTTCTTTGTTTGCACTCTTCCTGTGTTTCCCAGAGCAGCATTGTGGTGCTCTCAACAAGTGGTTCATTTAGCCGCTGCATCAACAGCGTCCGATGTGTTGAAACACACGTCCTGCTCTAAATGGAGGTTTGGTCGCAAACAAATACGGATAGAGAGTTTTGTATGCTGTCCCGATATCAAATTTTATAGCTTAGAATTCAATACCTGTCTCTCTCATCTCTTCCCTCCAGGGCAGAGTTTATTTAGACCAGATGAAATCTCTTCAACTATGATGGACACTCTCATATGACAAATAAATTTGACTTTCTGAAAAGCCAGGCTGAGCTCAAGAGGAAGAGCATTTGGGCGATTTTACAGCAGCACATTACTTACGAAAGCAGCAGGAAGAGGAGGAGGTGGAAAACAGGAGAGGAGAGGAGATGAGATTCGAATGGAAGCAAAAATGAAGATGAGGAGGAAGAGTGGCTGACACAGGAGAGGGAAGATGGGGAGGGAGAAGCAGAAGAAATGGCTAAATATGTGGCTAGACAAAGCGTTCATTCCACTCCAGAGAAAAAAAACGATATGAGTCAGAGAGCTGGGCAGGAATGCGAATGATGCTAAACAGACACAAAAGTGAGTTCACTCCCATTCTGTTAGATGTGAAAGTAAAGCATATTCATAGCTTGTTCGTACGAATGGATTTATTTGCTCATCATCATTTAAAAGCATAATGCTTGAGTGAAGATGAAGCTTCATTTTAGTCTTTGCATACATTTTTTATGACCTTCAAAAATGCATAATAACATCTCCCTATTATGAATAATTTTCAGCTGTCACATTAAATTTTTTTATTCTTATTGGTGTTTCAAAATCGTCAGGGTTCAGCTTCTGGACTGAAGGCGAGGCATACATTTATTGGAGGAGCAAATATCCGTTGGAAAGAGAAATCTCCCCATGGATGGAGGTTGTGACTCATTCACCTTGAAGAAGAACATAGCTGGTGGCTGAGTCATCGGGGTCACACCCCTACACACACTTACACACCCACCAGTCATTCAACCGGTTCCCTACCACTCTTTGTCTTTCAGGCACACATGCACACACATACACACAAAGAAAATGAATGTAGCCCATGTTCATGCCTTGGAGGAACACACGCATGGTGTGCTCCTGCAAGGCGTGAAACATCATCTGCTTTTCTTCGTTTAGCGTGCAGACGCGCACTAACAGCCCCGGCAGCATTTTAAAATAATTATCACGATTGAACTTTTCATAACCTTACGGGGAAAAAAGAATGGAAGTGTAACAGCTGAAAAGTGGAGTCAAGAGAACCTTTAATCACACATTTTCTACTCAGTCTTCCAACTAAAGAAAGCTTTCGTCTTCATTTGGGAATCCAATTTATTATTCATTGGAAAATAAATTGTCTCTGATACGTCTCAGTCTTGATCTCTTGAAAAGCTGACAGATGTGGCGAGTCCTTCACCATTTGATCAAAACAGGCTAAATTCAACACACTCAACATGAGTGTTGTTGAGAAAGCATTGGCTAGGAAACAGAAAATACTTTAGATACTACAAGCAGTAAGATCCATCAGGTAAACTATTTGCAAGGCATTTCCAAAGAGGAGAATCTTTTAATCTGTATGGGAATTCCAATATTGGACTTGAGATGATTAATCTCGCTTCACTGGAATGTGTCCACAACCAACACAAAATAAAATCAGTTTTGTAGATGAATGAGAGATGCCTATACTTTATGAAGAAGCCAAACAAAGTCTTGACTTGAAAAGGTGGTAGACGCTAAAGCCAGGCTCCTGTGAGGTTAAAGCCCCATTGACCTGATGGTTTACTCTAGACTTTTCTCATTCCCAGGACATCAAATATTGATGCCATGTCATACTTGCTGCAATCCACTACATCCAAAGTTAACCCATCCTAGGTAATATCAGATGCCCTGGCCATATAGTGTGTACACAGTGAAGTGATAAAGTATAAAAACTATGAGAGTCTGCATATGGAGGAGGTTAGGTCAGAAGTTGTATTCCAGCAGACTAGGGCTTCTGGTCCGTGTGAAACCCAAATTCATATTTCACTAATTTCAAACAAATCCATAATCTTTTATTGAACCTAATCAAGTAGGTATGGTGCCCTAAATGTCTTAAAATGTTTAAAGATTACTATTGTGTCTCACTCCCTGCTGGTTTAGGATGGGATTAATAGCATGTGTAGTTTAGTACTCACTTCACGTTCTATTTACTCAACCTGTTGTTCTCAATATAATTTATATTCATGATATATTATATTTATTATGTTTTATATAGGTTTGTATCATTTCAGTTGGCTTAAATGGTTGAAGATAATAAAAATAAATGTGTTTCAACGCCGTAACCACCCATGTTCATCCGTACTCTCATAATGGTTTTGGAAAGAAATAGAGACAAACATCCTTCAGTCCATCCAGTATAAGAGGAGAGTGGTTGATACATCTGTAAATGTCAAGTTGTAAAGTGGGCATGTAGCTGTATGTGGAAAGTCTATTTCAAGAGACCATTTGTCCAGAGTGGAACTGGCTGTTACAGTAAAGTTTATATTTTTATTGTTCTCCCTCTGATTTAGTGGAGATAAATGAGCTAATGTTGTATGTATTTAAGATTGAACACATCAAAGTGTGCGTTGACATTGTATCATTTGTTATTTCAAATTCAATTGACAATCAAACATTGAAATTGAAAAAAAGGGTTATGAACAAAAGGGCAATGGCCAAATTTGATTTTAACATTTAATTTGTCCTTTTTGTGTGAGCCGGTGCAGGTGTTATATAGAGAAAAGAGAAAAGAGAAAAACAATTCAATTCAGTCAAGTTTTATGAGTTTGGCGTTTTTCCGTATTTGAAACCACATCACACTTTTCAGTGATTCATTCAAGAAAATACTTCTCCTACTGAGTCTATAAAACATTACAGACACAAAGTATTTATTAACCAATATGTAGATCATTTCTCATCCCTGATTCATCAAGATTTCTATCTTCTTTAAGCAGTGTCATATATGGCATCACAGTGAGTGGTGTGGGCTCAATGCTTTTAAAGCCACTTCACAACCATCACTAAAAGGATATGTTAAATATATAAGAAGGTTGTACATGAAGTCTTTTATCCACCTACATCTTAAAAGTGTGTATAATCCACACAGCTGATATGCTTTTGATGTATAGTTTTGGATAACATCAGACATAAAGGGTCACTGTAGCTAAACATTGCACAGTACTAGATGGAGCACAGATTGTAAAGTACAGTTCATCATGTAACCTTGCACATTTGTCATTTTAGCAGCTTTCATCTACATGTATTAACAACTCAACACACACTGCCCCATACTGCTCATGATCAATGTGAAAAGATTCTCTGTGGGGGTACAGGAAGTCTTGTCACTGCTCTATTGATTGTCAAAGGAGGCTCGAAAATACAAAAACAATATCAGCATGTTGAGTATGAGTCACACTGACCTCTGATGGTTTGCTAATTTTTAGGCAGTGCCATTTTTTATATAAAACAAAAGATCTCAATTAAATTGTGCTGTGTAGTGTACTCACAAAAAAACTTCCTTTCAATGTGTCAATTATACATCTAGCACAGATGTGAAAAAAAAACACAATGTTTTGATTTGAATTATTTACTTCTCATTTTAACAACCTCTCAGCAACAAGATTTATTTTGACTCCTCTGAAGCAGGAGGGAGTTGACTAAAGCAACCTTCACATTTATCTGTGTGTGGCTGTCAAATACTTTAGTTCTAACTGATATAAACATGCTTACTTTGAGCTGGAGAATTTGCCATTACTTTTTATCATTTTTTTTTTTACTTAACCTTGTCTCTGTCTTCTAGATCCTGCTCCTTGTGTTTCCCGCCTTGTGTGTAAGCCCCACTCTGATTGAACCCACCTGTGTCTCGTTAGCCCCTGATTATCTGTGGATGTAAAGGTCACATATTATGTGAAATACACTTCACCATGGTTTTTGAACAATGTTACAGTATGTGTCCGTAGCCTGTCTACAAACCCCCCAATTATGAGAAAAGTTCATCCTCTCTGTCTTTTCAGAAAATGTGTGCTCAAACATGCCGATTGGAGATTTTCCCTACATTACGTCACAAAGGGCAGTAAACCCTCCCCCAGGTGGGTACGATCCCAAAGCTAGGTGTTTGTTGTGCCTCTATAGAGTCTGCCTTCTCACCACAATTAGGTGTGGTGCCAACCCTTCCAGTGAAAGCGTGGTCAGACGCAGCTCACTTACATTTAAAGCTACAGACACAGAAACAGAAACAGCCTGTTTTGAGCAGGGCTGAAATAGAGGGGTTTATTAGGCATGATTAAATAGAGGATCAGAGTGGATTTTTGGCAAGAAAGTTCACAGACATGTTTTGGGGAGTTCTGAGATTATTTAAACTGGTTGAAAAGGAGTATAATATGGGACCTTTATGCCTTGTGTGTCTTCCCTCATGTTACCTCGCCCTCGCGTTTACCTTGTATGTGCATGATTTTTATACCCTTCCTTTTCCTGCTCATCTCAATTTGTTTGCCTGTGTGATTGGACTGTCTGTGTACCAAACCCCACTGAAAATAAACCTGCCTGATTTTACTCTGCCCCTGTGGAGTTGTGCATTTGGAGCCATTGCGTGTACTTTGTGTCATGTTTGAATGTTGCTGATGGACCAAAAACACTGAAGATAAATGAACTCGCAATTAGCAGCATCTGGGAATTTTCTTATTTTAAAACTCCAAATTATAAAGAAATATTCTAATATTTCAGTTTTAAATTTAAAAAGTGTGAGCACTCAGTGCAAACTATCTTGAAGGTTTAATCATAAATAAATCAACCAAACACTCCAAATTGTTTTCAGTGTCCTCCAGTTATACCCTTCTTCAGGGTAATCCAATGAAGAAGGACTCCTAGGATTTAATACGTTTTATGAAATGGTATCGTTATTGGCCTTCTTGTTTTCCCCTTGAGACAATAGTAGCTTTCAAGTAAAAACAACAGCCTCAAGTTCAGCGAATTATTAAAATGCTACCTCCATTCATTTCCTAATGTAACTTCCATTAACAGGAGTCCCTTGGCGTTACAATTTTCTACACAAAGCCTTTGAAAACTGCAAATTAAAAAAACAAAAACAATGTGCCGCATCATTGAGCTCTTGTATTACTTTCCTTAAAGCCCTCATGCTGAAGTGCTTTAAATCTTGTTTGGTTTAAAATCCATATTGGACCAATTTATGTTTTTTTTGTACCTGCTATTGGGGATGAGTGGGGGCCCTGTGCAGAGTCAAAAACATGCCTCAAGAAGGAATGGTTTCCTCCCAAAAATCTTCAAAACACACACCCATATGCTCGGGAATGAGCCTGCCCGAGTTTTTGAAAGCGTGCCACTCTGAAGCAGACTTTCCACAAGGTCGGCTGGCTCTTCCAGTAACCGGATGGCACACTTCCCTCTCTTCTGAGGAGGGGGAGAAGGGTGTGGAAGATTTAAAACGACACATCTAATGCCACACTGGCAGTTAAAGAAAGATTAATTTGTCCTTTGTTTTCTTATACTAACAACCCTGAACATATATCTGGGTCTAGTGAATTTTCTGAGTGAGCACTCAGGTCAATCGAACTGTACAGCTGACATTTAGCCACAACTTGTATACAATCAACAGTGTATACTCGGCTTAAGCTAAAGTACGCTAGCTCAGTTTACGTGGAGTAAATGCTCAGCATGATGAACAGACAAAACCCTTATTCAAGCACTTCCAAACATCATATTATGTATTTTTTTTCCACCAAAGGTTTAAAATGATACAGATAGGGCAATGCTGGTTTCTCCCTGTTTCCATTCTGTGTAAATCAAAGCTAACGGACTACTAGCTGTAGCTCGCACTGCAAAGACACATTAGAGAGATGTCAATGCTGTCATCTTCAAAAAAGTAAAGAATCATATTCATTTCTATGTTAAAGTCTATGTTTTGAGGGTTCTTAGTTTCCATGCTCAATATTATCTTTATAGGTCGTATAAGGGGATTGTTCAAAGTGTTTTATTGTTCATTGTATGTTTGTTCAATTCTTAAAATAAGTTGAAATCACTCACTTTAAGCTTGTAGCCTATTAGCCTAATTCTACAGCTTCTTAAAATTTAAATCATTTGACAAGATTTTTTTTTTTTTTTACTTTAGACTTAAGCTTAAAAGTTTGTATCATTCAAACTAATAGTACTATTCATTCTGTTTTATTCCTATTTAAAATGTAAAACAAACTTACCAGGGACCATATGACCCCTTACTGTGTGAATAAGATCATCTGGAGTTCAAGCCTGAAAAAAATCATTATTATTATTTATTTTACTCCAGGTAGCCGCAAAATGATGATTCATAAGAAAACTATAGCAGTTTACTTTGGCAAAGATCTTCTAATTATTATCCCCACAGGATGGCAGAAGTCCATGTTGAAGCTAATCAAGTCAGAAGTAAATACATTTATTTGTTCTGTCTGTTGCGCAAGCTAGCAAAACAAGCTAGCATACATCTGCTGCCAAAGTAATACGTAAATCCCAAAATAAAAACAAACAAATACAAAAAACAGTTGATATGTCAAACAGTAGGTGTAATGAATACACCAGCAAAAACATCTGATTTCACAATTTCACATAAAATAAAATAAAATTATGTTTTGGGATAAAATATGAATAAAAAAGGAAAGTTGATAATAAAATAAGTGAGAGTACATATTCCTGAAAGCTTCTTTTTTTTTTTTTTTACTTTTTTCAACTAAGTCTGCTTTCAGAAGAAAAATAACACCAAAACAAAGCAAGTCTGTGCAACTTGGTAATTTCAGCAGTAAGAATATATGTCCCTGTCAGTACCAATGTTCCCACATCAAGCGCATGTAGACGACAGGGCTGCAATCTGGGGCTCGGGTCTGCTGCATCTCTCCCCTGTTGCTTTATAATGAAGGCTGACGAGAGCAGAGATTAACTGCAATCTGGTTTACGTTAACCCCCCCCCCCCCCCCCCCCCGCAACTTCACGAGCTTTGGATAAGGACTGAATATTTTAACATGGGAATATAATGCGGGTGGCTCCTTCAATCGCCTAATTCATCAGGTCTGTTCAACTAAAACACACCTCGTTAAACTGGATTGAATGAACGGCCATGAAAACACACACTTATAGAAAACTGCATGGACATCTTCAGGATGGAAACCTTCTTAGTGTCAAATAATTGAAAGTCCAACCACGATCGGTGAAGGAGATATTGATTTAACCTCTAGTTCGCTGAAGAGTCACCAAAGGTAGTGTTTGAGGTTACAAAGGGAAAAAAGGGAGCAGAGTTAAACACAACGCCTAATAAGGCATAATGGGAAGCATCTTGCCACTTGTGACTTGTAAACCAAACTTTTATATTCACCTTCTACTACTAAGCTCAATAAGACGTGAAGCAAGAGGCTCATAATTATGGCTGCCAAATAACAGAAGCGCACCAACATCAGGATCGGCAGACCTCCCAAACACTCAGGCTGCATCTCAACTGCTTTTTCAGTATTTTACCTAAATATTTCAACGACACAAATTGGCTTCAATGATTGTTGTTGACACACTGACATGCTGTCTTTAGAAAAAAAAAGTCTCCACATTGTGAGATTGGTTGCAGGTGTTTAGGCTCACAAATTCCCATTACCTAAAGGTTAATCGCTGGATCATTCAGGAATAATCAAAACATGTTATTGAGTTAACATTGTTATTTTAAGGTGTTTCAGGTAAGAATCTGTGACTGCAACTGAAAAGGCTGAAAACCTGCAAATAGTAGGTTTAAATCTACGGTAATTCATTTTTTACAGCACACAGTTTAGGTAATGCTTTTCTTTCTCTGCCAAGGAATCCATTATTCCTTGGCAGAAACTGTGTGCATGTTTACTGTTTGACTCATTTAACTGCTTGTGTTGCTTTGTGTCCTGTGTTTTTGTTGTGATGCATGAACATTGCTCTTATCTTTTTGCTATGAAATTCAGTTATAACTCTTTACAGTGCTTCATTTTTTTCCCTGTGGGACACCGCAGTCAAAGCAAATAACACACAACTCAAAGATGAAAAGAGAAAACAGAGTACAAAGCCACATGATATGAAACAACATAAAAAGGGTTCAGCAGATAAAACTATATACGCTGTGATGTAAGATAATGAACAGTCCTGGAATTTTTAGATACTGGTTGACCCTTGACCAAAAAAGGAGAAAAATAAAAACAAAGGGGCATTGAAGTGCACGCCGGACATTACCGTTTGTTTAAAGAAAAACAAGCACAGAACTACAGGAAGTATACAGATAATGTAATAATAAACTCAAAGTATCCTTAGGTCAGTGTGTGGATGTGTAAAAATGATAGTTTGGTTAATATTCTACAGAGCCCCTGAAGTCAAGATAATAACTTGTGCACACAAGATATATTTTCTTTTTTACTGTTTGGGACTTCAGGGTCTCCGTATATGTTCAATGTGTCTTTTTCAACACATACAATATTGGCGCCTTGGATTTTTTTTGCCCTTACTTTTTCTTTTCTTGCATAGTTGTGGATCCCAGTATTTAGTCATTGAGCTTGACATGTTAAATGTTGTTAAATGTTGTAAATAAAGTCATTGTTTATTTTGGTACATGAAAAGGGACGGTCTGCTCCTCTAATGTAGTCTGACTGGATATCTGATTAAATCCACACTATACATTTAAAATAGGTAAATCCCTCAATCGAGATACAGTTTATATTATTATTAATCCTGAGCCTTACTTCAAAACTTATTTTTTTACGGTTGGTGCTCATTGCTGATGGATTCAGACCCATATTCAGACCCATAATCTCCACCCCTTTAACATGAAAAAAAAACTGCATCCTGGTTTTTCACTTTCTCCTTTACCACCAATGAAAAATATGGCTGGACGGCAACTTTGGCACATCATTAAGTCAAGGCATTTTTTTTTAGTGGTTTTCATGCAGGCCTCCCTCTTAACTCTCAGGTTTTACTCCATCCCTGCTTCGAGACGCATTCATCCATCCGCACTTTCTTTATCCCCGGTCCAAACCACAGCGATGACTCATGGGTAAACGAGCTGAAAGAGGAGCATGAGGGGAGGAAAGGACAGAGAACGGACAGATTAAGTCTCAGAGAATGGTTTGTGGCGGGGAATCAGAGAGACACAGTTTGAATAAGACTGCTTGAGGGTGCTGGAGACCTATCAGGCAGAGCAGTTGCCTGGAATAACAAACAGAAACTGTCAGTGTGACGAGCATAGATGGTGGTCTCTACTGTCAAGCCTTCTGTAGTAGATTCTTCTTCAGAGAAAATGGAAAAAAGATTGATTTCATTTTTATTCACTAAAGGTTTCAGGGAAGTCATCCAGCATGTGTCCGCTGAGGATCATTAAAGAGTGTGTGATAAATACTACAGGACAATATAAAACACTTCTTTCATTCATATTTATCAGAAGAACTATCATGTGTATTTCTCTGCTTATCCCTGAAAAAACGTTTTTTTTAACATTAAGAATGCAACCTAATTCTGAAATTGTTACTTATTGTTAAATTCCAAGAAAAGATCAAAAGAAGCAACATAGAAACCTCCAATACAAGAACTGTCTGTGTAACCGAAGGCAGTACAGAACGAGACATTTATTTCTAATTTTAGTTTTTGGTTCATCTGTTTTAAAACATCTAAAAGGCCGAATGTTGCACTCAGTGACAAATTCTGTCATTAGGAGTAACTAGGACATTTTAGGGTTATTTTATGTGCTGTTTAACCGATTCCAACTTACACTGTTGTGCTGGTGTGAGTATTCACATATGCTCGAGTGTGTATCAATACTAGAACTACCAAGGCGGTCATTTTGCAAAATGGGCTATTATTTGATTAACATCTGCAAAAAAAACTACAATGCTCATATGTTCCAATAGATCACAAAAAATGTAGACAAAAAAGGAAAAAACGTACACTTGTAAACCATTTTTAAGAGTCACATAAGCAAATTATGGCTTTGGGTTGATTCACCGCTGACAGGCCGGGGTAATCAGAAAGTATTTAGAGAGCGACAGACTCGTTGTTGTTTGGGGTTTTTGTGTGATTTGTCAGCTGACAATGAATTATGCTTTGAGGCATCTCGACTCATTGAAAGGTCAAAAAACAATTCAGGTCACCAGTGGATCAAGTGTATCAATCCACAGCTGAAAGTAATCCCAAGTTAATGAGTTGTTTTTAACCCCGTGTTTAAGTCACATCTAATGAAATCTACAGAATATCATTTAAATGTTACAAAAATGAAAACGTAGACGGAGTTCCCCCAAGCTTCAGCGAGGTGATCCGGCGCTACTACTACTACTACCACCCGACGTCCCTGACGCCCAGCCGTCACCATCGGACTGTTTACCGCACAACCACCACCGTCCTCATTAATGCACGGCTTACTCCACCCTCCAACTCAGCAGCAAGGAAGTGTGGACAACAAGAACGTGAGGAATACAAAGGAGAACTGCTTCCTGCATATTATCACATCTCCCCCTATCCCATTTGATCTTAACACTGACTAAGGTCTTTTACCTGCTCTTTTGTAAAGCATCTTGAGATAACACTTGTTATAAATTGGTGCTATAGAACAAATGATTGGCTGATAAAAAAACTAATTATAATGAAGTGTTTGAGTGCCTCGGAAAGTAGAGCTGTCTATGGAGATACACTAAAGCATTTTTTAAATCCTAAATTCCCCCATCGATCTTAAAACAACGATTTTAACTGATGTACTGTAATTGCCACAAATGTCACTGTACAAAACTGCACAAAACAGAGCTGCACAATCATTCCTCTGGGAAGAAAAATCTGCTCTTCCTCAGAAAAAATACCAATACTAATACTCATAAATACATGTCTACATGTTAGCAAAGACACACACACAAAACATGATCTCAAAAAAAAAAGAAAAAGACCAATACCTGAAACTGACGCACTTTTTTTATCAAATGTTTTTAAGAAGAGAAAACAAGTAAAGAACAACACTTTAAAAAGATTAGAGTGACTTTAAGGGAGTACAGAGAACAGAGCAGTTCGAGCTGTTTTTGACTACCAAATATTCAAGCGTCCCCAGATGGTTGTAGTTGAAACCCGGCAGTCTGCCAGCCCACTTTACCAGAGGCACTACCATCCTGAGCAGAATCCTCTCTGCTGGTGAGTGTCCAAGTGTGTGTGGTGGTGGTGGTGGTGGTGGTGGTGGGGGGGGGGGGGGGGAGTAAAACACTTCTGTTTCTCAGATAAACACCAGTCGAACAGAGAGGAAACAAATGAAGCCAAGGCGACTCTAATTGAAGAAAACTGGTCTTATACTGACTGAGTTTATTTTCTTTCAGCAATCTGTCGCTCATCATGGATCGTTTCATGAACGCAGCATGGTGCTGTGAAACAAACTGTTTTCTTATTTTCTTCTTGAACACAAAATGAAACTCTTAATCATTGAGCTTTTTTTCCCCTCATGTCTGCCACAGTTCCTTTGAGGTTAAAACCATCCTTTGGGAACAAGCTGTACATTTCAGCTGGTCAAACATCGGTGAATCGTTCATCAACACAAGTAATGAGAGTTCATATGAGGCGATGATAGCAGAGTTCAGACTGACACGTCTCTTTTTTGGGGTTACAAATGAAACAATACAACAGATGTGTGTGCTGAATCATACGTCTGTTTAACAAAGCTCACTACGTCTTTTTATATTGTTAAATCTCTTCCATAACATCAGATCTTTTAAGCCTTTAAAGAACACAAACTGACTCTTATGGGGGGAAAAAAACTTCTGATTGAAGTCAACATACATCCACTGATTTATTTCTTATAATATTTTACTGTTGTTGGTGGCACAGTTATGTCTGCCTGAGAACAATATATTTAAATATGTAAAACTCTCTAAAAAATTACAATCAGTTTAATTTAAAAGACATTGACAAAAAAAAATCAGAGGCTCATTGCTCATCTCAGTAAATGTTAAAATAAAATAAAATAATTTTGTTGTTGTTTTTTTTGTACATACTATATATTCAATGAATATTATTTGAATTAGTTTTGAACAAATTGGGAAAGATGCAACTTGTAAAAAATGTTTTATATGTGATCAAGCAAACCAGAAACGTGTCAAAAATTCAGAAATAAAAATGTGGATGTACTATTAAAGTTTGAGGTATTGTAGAAATTACTTTGTCTGTTTTTTTCTGTGCTGACATGATGCTCTGTGTAACTACTAAATGTATTAGCGTTGTTATGAAGAGTCTGTAATCTGTAACATTTTGTTTAGCTGATGTTACACGTTTCAGTGAACTCTTTCTCCCTCGGAGCTCTGCCTCTGAATAAAAGCAGCATGCAGAGGTTGACTGAGGTAGCTTCACTCCTTCTCTTTCCAGCGGAGGATGTTCTACTCACGCATGTAAACTGTGTGTGTGTGTGTGTGTGTGTGTGTGTGTGTGTGTGTGTGTGTGTGTGTGTGTGTCTGCCTCACCATCTGGCTGCCATCAGCTGCCTGTGTGGAGGTCCTGCTGACAGTCAGGCCAGCTGGTGACCGGACAACAGAACAATTGTAGCAGAGCGGAGCAGACAGAGGCAGGTTAGTGCTGAGGGGGTCAAAGTGTTTGACCTTCATCCTGAAATGAAGGACATTAACATACAAGTCAAATGTAAAATCAACCAAACAGTAATCGTACTACTTTCACACTAGAGCTTTTTCTTGCTTTAATAAACATTTCAAAATGGCATGTTTATTTTTCTGAAAGCAAAAAGGGAAAGAAAGAGTCACATAATAACATGAAGGTTTTTGATCAAGTACATTTTGGTGTACCATTTTTGTGTTATGTGCTTAATTGCGTTCATGTTTTACTGATGTTCAAGGTAAATGAAACTCTTTCATATATGAAGGTACTCTGATTTGTAAAAGATTGTCGGCAAAAATCCATAAATGACATTTAATTAAAGGTTGCATAAAGAATACTTGTAAATTGCCTAATTGATCACAAAGGGTCTTGTTGAGGGTCTGAAGGGGTTTGACTTTGTGGAAACTGTAATAATACTGTATTCATTACAACATACACACTAATTAATGAAAACACAGCATGCAGCTGGTCCATGTTTCCTCTGTGAGCAATGGTCCAGAAAATCACTTCTTTGTAGTGTTGTAGTCATTACTTCCATTATGTCTCTGACCACTTCTTTTCTTTATGTATCAGAGCTTCATCAGAATCTGTACTCAAACTTTGGTAAATGGTAGATGGACTTGAGCTTGTATAGCACTTTTCTAGTCTTGTGACTACTCAAAGCACTTATGTCACACCTACCCATTCACACATTGATGGCTGTGGTTGCTATAGTAAGACTATCAGAAGTAACTAATCCCACACTGCCTGAGGAAGCAGCGGGAACAATTCATGGTTAAGTGTTTTGCCCACATCGGAACATGTTGCTACAGGGGATTGAACCCTCGTCTTCCCGACTGAGAGACAACGACTCTACCAACTGAGCCACAGCCGCCGCCTAACTTTAAAAGAGGCTTCTTTAAAAGATGCTTCTCCTTAACGTGAATCTTGAACCATTGAATTAAAAGCTCAAGTTAGAAAAAAAGTTTTCAGAACAATCAGTGACCTTTACCGATAAAATCAGGAAGACATCTAACAATAAAAGATAGTTAAAACTGGCTCAAACTGAGTCCATGACACTAAAAGCTATAGGCCTACTTCTGTATTGGTATGTCAACTAAAGCACTGAATAGTTGTGCAACATGTTGTCCATCAGACTGTATATGATGTAAAATGCATCAGTTTTTGTATTTGAAGGAGAACAATGATATTATCCTAAAGAGTAGGAAACAAATGAAACAACAGTGTGTTACTGAGTTCATGGCTTATCATTTCATGTCTTCCTGCAAAATGTATCTGCTAAATGTTCCTTTCTGACTTACTTGGATGTGGGATTTAAGAGTCCAGTGAGGACCTTTCAGTTTGTTTTGATTGTGGCGCCCCCAGTGGACAAAGCAGTACCATCTATCTCCTTGCTAATTTTGTCTTTTCTGAAAAAAAAGAAAAAAATGTAGTGCTGCTTTAATTCAACAGTCAAAAATAACCCTCACTCAACACTCAACGTGACTGCTGTGGAAATTGTTTTTAACAAAGGGTCGTCTGACACCTACCCCGCAGCAGCATTTACAATCATTTAAATAACTAGTAAGAAACAATCCATCCTTTTGCTGATGCTCTCTTCTGCTTTTGTAGGTCTTAAAGAGGCATCACTATTAATTTCAGTGTGTTTCTTAAACAGCTAAAAACATCTCTCGGGAGCTTTAAGTAAAGGAACCGAATACTTCTTCTGTCAATAACTGCTCTATTTTTAGGCATACACGACATGTTAGAAAACATACTTGTCTTTATGCCTGTTAGACTTTGACAGCTACCAGCCCTGGAAGTGGAGGCCTTCTGTATTTACTCAATTTTCATCCATAGACGAGATAAGAGTAGAGGCCAAAGTCGACACACTAGCAGCAGCAGTGAAACATCCTGCCTGCCTGCCTGCCAGCTCTGAGCCTTTGTATCCTCTCTCTGATATCTGCTTTGGAGCAGGCTCAGTGCCTCAGTCTGCTCATTGTGTCATCCACCACAATGTTTTCAGGCATCATGACGCAGATTTGAAAGCACTGTGGAAATTGCCAAGCCGCCTGTGCAACTGAATGGTGAGTCAGTGCATCATTGTTAAGGCCACCTTGCTTAAAAAACGGCCCCAAAAGACTAGGCCGGACCAGACCGCAGCAGAAAGAGAACAAAGCATAGCCTCTGGGCCGCAGTGTTCTTATCACACTTTCACTGCTAATCACACAGAGTCCAAAACACAGGACGAAAACAGGCTAACATGACCGTGTTGGCATTTGCATCCAAACCATATTTTTGCATGAAACAGTTGGTAATGTAATCGAGAATAAGAGCAAACATGGAGACCACGCTGAGTTCATTTAAAGATCTGTTTCTTTGGTTTCAGACATGTCATGCATGTTCTTAGTGGTTCAGTTTTTTTGATTTTATTTTATATTCAGCACAATGTGTCGGTTTATTTTTCTGTGTAATTGTACACTGATATCTTGAGCAATCAGAGCATAACCCATCAGCCACAGAAAAAAAAAATCGTTACAACTTTGAGGAAGGAATCAATACGTAAGCTTGACCTACTGTAGAGGACAAAAGTCTGGTTTTGGTTGCTTAAACAAGAGTACCGGAAGAGTATCGGACGAAAGGCCTAGAACAGGAGCCAACGGGACAAGACGATGTGTAGAAGTCGAAAAAGTTGAATGCTGTTAATTGCTGACGTCTGGCATGGATATTTGAGCCCCGGGTCGTGTTAATACACAACTTTTAAAAAATGTTGTGTCTGACTGTGTGTTACTGTAATGCGGCTAAATGCTTATGACATTTTCACTGATCATGTATTGTGTCTTTAGAGGCGAGCCTGGATGCCCGGGAGGTCTGAGGGCTGTGACTCATGCTTAAAGCCTTTGCGACATGGAGAAAGGAAATAAGAGCCAGATGCCAACAGATATCCACCAGCACATGGCTCACACGACAGACCTCGTTCTTTGTGTGTGTGTGCGGGGGTGTGTGTTTGTGTGTGTATTCCCAGCAGTCGTACACAAAGGACTCAGGTGATTTTCCAGTGGTGATTTTTACGTCAAAGTCCTGGCAAGATGTTAACACTTCTCAGAATTCTCTGTGCGAACCCAAACAAGATCAAAACAAACACACAGACAATGATGCCAGGATGCATGTACAGTAGGACGGAGGGCGGGTTTTTACCGCTTTTATGATGTTTTTTTATTTTCATTTTTAAGCCAGGTTGAAAATGTCTCAGCTAAATCACTTTAAATATATAATGTTTTAGAGTAGTTTTGATAGATATCTGGATCTGGTTTTCATTTTAACATACTTGTTGTGTAGCCTTTTCAACTGATGCAAAAACTCCAAGTGTACATTTAGTTTTTCAATAGCTATATGTGTAGAATCTGTGTTCCTTTTTTGTTAGAAAATCTTAACATGCATGTGAACAAGGCAGAACTGAACACTGGGGGTCATTCGACAAAGTTGACAATCCGTACTTACAAGTGCTAAAGAAAAACAATTAGTGTTCTGCAGGTTTAAACTGTTGTAGATCAGCATGGACTGGGAGGAGGGAATGGAGAAGGGCCCACTCTCCAGTGTAGTTTCATTATTGTGTGAGGAAGAGGGAGGACTTATAAGGGAAAAACGGGATAAAAAAATGTAAAGAAAAAACTCTTTTTGCCCCCAATTCCGCAAAAGAAGAACTGATGGATTGCTGCAGCCTTGCCCGAGGCGTGCGGCTCGCGCGGGCTGTTTTGCGTCTGTAACCTGTCAACATGGATGCTAAATGACAAGCATGCATAACTAGGAAATACCACTGCTCCCGTGTACCCATGGCTTGTAATCACATTCGTTTACTTTGTCTGTCATTCTCCAAAAACAATTAATACATTAAAACACTTTTTTATATTGATTAACAACAATAACACAAAAAAAGGCCTTGCACCCAAAAATAGATTTTCAAATGTGCATTCAGTTGGATTTTAGCAGCTGAATGCACGCTTTAAGTAAAAGTCAAATATCTTGCACTTTTTTGTTTATTTGTGAAAGAGTTGGAATGGGCAGCTTTATTTGCATGGGGTTATGGAATTTGTTGCTGCTTACAAGAGTTTATTTTCAATATTGAGAAGTACAGTCATTTTCCAAATGAACATTATTTGTGTCCTTATTTTGCAGCAAAGGAGTCTGAGCAGGTTTGTTGAACTTTGTTCACTGTACTGGATGTTCATCCCTGACAGAAATATTCTTTCACAGCATCATCACTATACTAAGTTACACAACAGACATCGAAAATGTGACCAGGATGAAGCCTAAGCTGTTTAATTCTGCATGAAAATACAGCACATGTAAACTAAACATGAGGTTTTATCATCGAGGATTGCAAATTAATAAACAGGAAAAAGATGCTCCCTTGAAAAAAACATCTTTTTAATGAGGCCTCTGCAGTGAGCACTGTACCACAATGAAAATTTCTATCTGGCAAAGTCATTTCCCAAGTGCATTATCTGCAAGTGAAGCTTCACGTCTCAGCTGGCTGTATTAAAAATCAAAGACTGTTCTGTACATCTGGAGAACATGGACATGGGGAAGAAATAATCCAAAATATGCATGTGCCGCAGAGCGAGCCGTCATTTGTTATTAATCAGAGCAGGGAAGTGATCCATCATGGTTTAAGGAGGTTATTTCAAATCCATCTTTCGATGCGTGACACATAATCACAGTGTGTACAAAAGGTGGAAGATGTAATTAGAAATTGTGGTGTTAAGATGTTAGAAATGGCTGCAGGAGGTTCGTTTTTTTATGTGCATGATGTATGTTGTGAGGAAAAAAGCTGAAAGCATGTTTTCACAACTTCATAAAGGCAATTGTCCTTGAAGGATGTATCCAGACATGACAGGAAGGATGGCATTTCTTCAACAAACAATGACAAGTGACAGAAAAAAAAAAATCCATAATTCAGTGGGTTAAAAACTTGTATCTGCAAGAGAAAAAGGCACCTGGACTTTTGCAACCTGATAGTCGTCTGTCAGCGAGTAACAAGAGTCACAATGAGGGTATTATAAACAAACCGAGAAGGTAAATGGTTCCAATTTGTTAGTCTGTGACAGATATTTTCTGTAGCTTGTTAGCGTAATGCATTTTTAGTTTGACGTGTAGCCTGATGTGACTCATAATGTTTACCTTTTCCACCACATTCTTCTCTTCAGTGCTGCACACAGTGAAAGGACTCAGTCATAGTGGGTGCCGGGTGTGGTTGAGGTCAATTAGAGCTTGTTCGTAGCAGAGAGTCGTCAGCATATCGTTGGAACTTGTCTCACAGAGTCACTTGGCATTGTTTTGAATTTAAAAAATGTTTGACTATATCATGACAACTTCTGTGTTATGTGGGTTATAGTAGATCACAAAGTTAAAGGCACAGTGTGTAGAATCCAGCGCCTCAATAAAATCACAAAAGATGACATTGAGGCTGACGGGGAATCATGGGAGTTCTCTTTGCTTTGTTTAACTGTACTTACTGTTTTCTATTTTCTTTAGCCAATCTAATTGTGCTGATTTATTTATTACTTTTTGATTTTTCCTTTGCAAATGCCAAAACAAGTTCCTTGCGCACATTTACACAGTGAACAGCCTGATTCTGAATCAGTAAATTTGCTAACAACGAGCAGAGTATGAGGCAAAATGTGTTTTCTCAGGATTCAGAAGAATTATTAACAGCTACCAAAAAGCAGTAGGCCTATATACAATTACACATGAAGGAAGGTACATGAAACTTAGCCCTTGTTTCATGGTCTACTGGTAAATATGAGCAGACTCCAGACTGTTTACATTCAGTCAGTGCACTGCCGTAATGTGAAATATTTTGACATGTTTTATTTCTTTAAGAAGGTAATCCTATTCAGGTGACAAAGGCAATTTGCCTGCTTAAAATCTGATCCGCAAAACGTTGCTGTCTCAACTCAGCGGTTGCACACACAACGCAGGTCTGATGGCGTGCACACGCCTCTGTTTAAGTGTTTCCATACTGCCAGATTGCCTTTAAGTCATACATTCAGACAATTGACCTTTCTGGTCTGCCTGTTCACGTGCCATTAAACGTTGGGACAGCTTAATGTTCTCTGGCACTGGAACACACATAAAACAAAACAGAGCCATTTTTTTTTTGTGAGCTTGCAGCCAGAATATCAGCATGCTTATGAATGTAAATGCCCAGTTCTTGTCTGAATGATTACTTGACTTTTCTGTGCTTCCAGCAGTGTTTATTATCTACTCTTCTGGGGATTTCTCTCATACATGTTGTTGCAGTATCCATAACATACATTGACATCCTGTCAAACCAGATAACTAACAAGCTTACCAATTAGTCTGAGCGATACAGAGAGTGACACATGTGTGACCATTAGAAGAAATCAGCAAACATGTTTTTAAAAATGTCTTGCAACTCGAACTGGAAGCCGCGGTCGTAAACATTTCATTTAAATCATGTTTGCCGCAGGATGGCTGCGGGCAGGATTGTAGCCTAATGGTGGGCATTAAAGAAACATTAAGAGGCCCACACTTAGCAGCGACTCTGCTCTTTAGCCTCTCTGCACTGATGAAAAGTTCAAAGACGAGGACGTCAGAGCACGGCCAGCACAGATTCATAACAAGGAACAGAACAAACTGGAGCCACAGCTGCTCGTTGACTGTGTTAATTTTCTCCCAATATTTTCGTTTGTTGTTTTACCTCACCATGCTGGAGTTTAGTTGATGAATTGATGCATTAGAAGTGTTAAAAGTCTTTGCCAGAAGCAGATGCTGCTGAGCTGAAGCTTGAAGTTTTCTCAACAAAAGATCCATATTTAGTATAGCAGCTGCAGCAGTAGCCCAGAGCAGAAAAAGTAGCAGCAGGAGATAAATACTTTTATCCTTTAAAACTATACATCAGTGGAATCTCAGATATATGTAAGAGAAAATACTTTTTACTTAAAATAATACTTTCAATAATAGAAGGTTCCAATAAAATGTACCCTAAGCATCGAGCAATATTTAATAGAGTTTACTAAGTCAGATTCTGTGAAGGTTATTTAGATATTAAAGGGTTAACACCTGCCTCATTCACAGTCAGTGTAACAGTACACCGACTAATGACCTGATGCTGACATGTGTTGCTGTATTCACTGTTACACTTAATTAAAGGGCATGATATGACATGAGCAGAAGTGAAATGGAGGCGCTGCTTGACAGACAATATGTAACTCAATACATGAGAAAAAAAAAATGTAAAAAAAAAAAACAACGAATGATTGTTGTGACTTTGATTTTAAAAAGGAGAAGAAATGTATTATTACAATCGGTTTGATTTCTTTTTAGCACAACTACAAATGGCATTGCCCGCATCCTGCGCTCATTTCTTCATATTTGATGGTATTCGGGGCATGTGACAAAAGTTCAGAATAAGTCCTCACCAGTGTCTCCACGCCATCAAAATGTCCTGAGGCTATAATTGTGTCTTTGAAAAAGTGAAAATGGACTCGTTGATTGTTCCATCATGTGATCTCTTTAGATTTCATAAGTCATTTTTATGTTTTACTATAAAAAAAGAAAAAATGACTGTAAGTGGAAATGTATTTTTATGTGAATGTTCCTTTAAAAGAACTCATCTCTGAACTGATGATTTCACCCACTTGTAACAGTCGTTTGATACCTTAATTAAATTAATTAAACATAAGTGGTGACATAATTATAAAAATGATTTTAATTAGATCATTATAGAAGTATTTATACCGACACCTGTGTGTCTCCCCATTCTCTTGTGCTGTCTTTGTTCTAACTCTTCACCTTTGAAGGTCTTGAACAAAACGTGTGAGAGATAATTTTCAATCAGTCTCATCCAAGAATATAACTTTGTGATTACCGCCATTACTAGGGTGTGTTTATGAAAAGGTTCAAAAGTGACACAGCAACAGGTCCTCTTCATGCTATTGGCTCAAAGGAATCCATTTGAATTAGGCAAGCCAAATAATCTTTAGTCAAACTGAATGTTTTGTATGGGGAAGAAGTTACTGGTCACCAGTAGCATTAGAGTAGCAAATGTTGTGAAGGGCTGATTAAAAAGATTGCTCTTAATAGCATTGATTAAAGGCAGGGTTGGTCATTTAAAAAAAACGAGCATGCTGAAAGTAGTGCTTCGTCTACATCCACCCTCAAAGTCGAAGTTTTTACCTGCTTACAACTGCTACAGATGATGGATTCCTTTTTCAGAGCACATGAATTATTGATTTCTGTCAGGACCCAAACACAATTTCAACCAAAATCTTTTTTTTTTTAAAAGTATATCTGGAGAAAATGACCAACCCTGCCTTTAAGCTTTTAAAAGTGTTGTTGTTTGTTTTAAGGTTCAAGTGTGAAGACTGGCGTCGAGAAAAGTCAAATTAGACCAAATGTGTGAAACTCAGGCACTGGAATAAAAAAAACACATGAAAACAAAAACTTAAAACTATGTCCATAGCCTAAGACTACCACAATACAGGTAACCTGATGCTAGCCTAAACCGAACACTTACATATAGAAGGCATCATTTTGGGTTAAATTGTATTTCAAATACAAACTGGTTGCACAACACACAGATAGCAGGGATTTGCCATAGCCTACCATTAGCTTATATTATTTAGCTGAAGACCAACTCTATTTAAAATTCAAATTCATCTAAGACACAAGCCTCACTTTTCTTTTAGAAAGTCATTACGCAACAATGTATTTTGGAAATAACTGCTATATTATCAAAACAGCACATTTGGAAAATGATGCTGATGGCCAAGTCAGATGTGTGCTAGTTTTTGATTGGTTAGCTTTTGTTTTCTCCTACACTTTTCAAAATCATGTTGGGATTGTTCAGCGTATAAAGACATCATAGAGACAGCTGAAGAAGGACTTTTAGTGGTCTTCAAAAACCTTATCACCGCACACATTCTGGTCCTTGCAAGTGCTGCCCTCAGTGAATAAAGGTAAACCTAGATTTAAAGAATGTAGAGAAGGTTATTAGAGACTATAAAGAAAGGATATAATTAAAGGATTATACTGACCACGTAGAGTGTACACATCTAATGACTCATGTTAACTCCTTGCAATGAAAATAAATCAATTCTTATAGTTGCACCATTCTAGCTAATGAGAAAGAAAAAACAGACATGCTGCCTGACAGTTTTTGAGGAGGAGGTAGCAGAAATGAAAGGCTTAACATGTGTGTAATAATAACATCCAAGTAGTTAACCCACCTATAGTCTAACCTTGATTTGGTTCTTTTAAATACCCTCCAAACTCCTGTAGAGTGTAAACCCAAAAGCGATCCAACAAGGAGCAAGAAGGTCAAGGAGCTCCGTTTTAGCAGTAGTTGCTTTGTAACTGAGAGGGAATAAATTAGGACATTTTTGAACGTGACACTTAACACAAGAGTTGGTTATGTAAAGCTTTAATCAAGTATCCATTAAAGTGATTTTGAACCGGTTTGACACCACACAAGTGTGCCAGTAGATAACATGAATGTTTGATTGTGGAGATTTGGAGAGCCTGAATGACATTTTTGTACACGTACTTGGAGCTGCAAATTTGCTGCAAAACAACTTTAAAAGTTCTCACAAAAGCAAAACTTTGGCTGGTCGGCTGGTAATGTGAACAAGGAACTAATGCAGAAAAAGACTGAGAAGTATAATCTAACAGTAGTACAGATCACGAGTAAAGGGGGACCATCAGTGATGTTTCTGCATTTTAACCCGAGACAATCTTTTTATTTTTTCTCAGGCGATCAAAATGATGCATTTGATTAAAAAAAAAAAAAAAAGAAAGATATTTCTGTAAAGATGAATACATTCCCCCTTCAAGCCCCGGAGCTGCTTTATTTGAAATGAAACAGAGGAGTTGAAGTTTAATGACTATTATGGCGGCAGACTTTAGTGTTTTGTGGGTCCGGCTCTCAGAGAAACAAAGAAAAGATGGCAGGAAAGGATCACGAGAGGCGGCGACGGGATCGCGTCTCTTCCTTTGAGAGGAGTGACATTTGGAACAAAGAGGCCAGTTATGGGAGCAGCTCTGTCTGGGACCGGCAGACTGACAGAGGCCAAATATTCCCAGCCTGCCAAATCAACCGCCCACGTAGGGTGGGGTCACCCCGAGATGACTCATTCATACACACACAGGGAAACAGGAACACACACACACACGCACACAAAGTGAACACTGGTAATACTAAAAACTTCCTTATAATTGTCTGTTCTGTACAACATGTGCAATCGTGCAAATCTGCAGGGAGAGGTTTAATGGAGACATCAAAAGGAATACAAATCTTGTTCTTACATTCACACGTTTCTTTTTTTTTTTTTTGTCCTCAATACAGGTGAAAGTGTTCCTCCTGTTGGGATTGCTGCTCTAGCCCTCTTTTTCTTTTTTGTCCCTGATAGTTTGTGCGTAGGCTGCCTTTGTTTTCACTTGCCATCTGGGCAACCTGCCAGACCAAATAAGACTTTTTTTATAGTTTGTTTCTTTGTGAGATAGCACTTTATAAGGCTTCCTGGACTTGGCTCTGTCAACATTTCAGCATCCATTTAGTCACAGTGAATAACGCCGACCAGACAAATAAACACTCTTTACTGGAGCTTGTGTGTCTTTGTTAGCGCTGTTGGTTTTCAGCTTCACTTCCAGCAGCAGCTTAGTGCATCTTTGCCTGGAACCTTTCTCTGCGTCTCCCGATGCGTCACAGGGTCTGAACAAGGGAAATGATGAGATTTGGCATATACGTTGCTGCCGCTTGCCGAGCTCTTAATGTTAATTTGATAACTTTGACAGAGCCGGCTGTTCCCTAGCAACATAATATTTGGCCATAAATAGAAACTAATGGACAAACATCACCCGGACTGGCGACCCGCCAAACAACAACTCTGGTTTTGATGGTCATTTTTATGAATGATTGCTGCTGAAATGCAACAAGTATGAACTCTGCCTTGATTGTGTGGTTAATACAAGCCAGAGGAAGTCCCTGGAAGGGAAATATTAAACATCGGAGGAAAGGAGCTGTTTGTTTTAACACATTAGCTGCAAAGTCATCTGTCATGAGTCTTCATTGTTTGGTCTGAAGAAAGCCTCCTTTTTCTTTGCTAAGTGAGGACAGGAATTCTTTGTATATTTCTATTTTTCGCAATGATTGAATACACTTTATGCAATCGCTTGTTTTTCAACGTTATGTGTGTGTAAGAGAACATCACATGCTACTAAAATACTACCAAAAAGAAAAGGGAAACACAATAAAAACATGGCTCATGCACTGTCTGTCAAAAGTCTTTACAAAGTGCATCTTGTGTTTGTACCATAATCATCAATGCTTTAATCATTGATTGTGTATAAAATACTTTCATTATGAATGTTTGTGCTGTCAACTGTAGCATTTCTTGCTAACTCTGGCATATTTACAGACGTGTTATTAATACATAATGTCCCTGTCAGATTAAGCAATGAATACAAACTATTAGAAATGAATCAGACAGCCTCTGCTGAACGTGTTCCTTCAAAGTTATAGATAAGGGCACTGTAACAGTACTGTACTAAAGTCAATCCAACATTTTAGAAAATATTCATTTAAGCTCTTAAAGTCTATCCACTGCAGGAAATAGTCAACAAACACAACAAATAAATTGTACATAAACTGAATTATCTGTCTGAGGGATGTGTGCTATATATAAGTATCGGAGCTCATTTTTTTTAATGTTTTAATTTAACCTTTATCTAACCAGGTAATTGACCCATTGTGATCAAGATCTCTTTCACAAGGATGACCTGGCCAAGAGGACAGCAGCACACGTCATAATAAACAGTTCATGATTAAGAAACATTGTTGGTTTTGGTCTGTCCATTGGGTTTTAAGATGGAAGCAAAAACATTGAGCGTCTAACTTTATCCTTTAAGGGTCAAATGATGAGCGGTTTTAAGCTGCATGGTTCTGTTTCAAATACATGCACTCGCCAAAACGTGTATTAATCCGCCGCAGTAAATAGTCCCAAACAAGTGTATGTATGTGTACTGGATTGTCTGTCTGAGAGATGTTTGTTAAAGCCTACAGTGTGAAGCTGTTTAGAGCCGGGTACAGACAATTTTGGGCTGACACGATGAAAGACGATCAATCGTTCAATATCTGTGGTCATGACCGCCAAACGGTGGTCCTACGTGGCTCTGTGAGAGAGGATCCAAGATGACTGATCACACGGTCTTGTGATCAAAGATAGCCTTCGACAAGCATCTGACAGTGTCAGAAATGTAGGATGATCATCTCACAATGTGAATGCTTCTGAGATCTACGTCAACTACAAGCCAATAGAAATGCAGCATGAAGTACCTCACTAGTTAGTGCGGCCAAACAGCTTTATGAACGTCGCTATGGCAAGAGCTTGATTTCTGCAGATGGCCACCTCAGCTCGATGATGACACTAATGACGCTGCATGTTGACTTGCTTGCAGTCTGAATCACTAGGTACCTCATTTCACCATTTACATGCATATCATACCCAACATCATTACATTTGTGTCACACAGTGTGGCTTGTAATAAACTTATAATAAAGATTGCGAAAATCTGACAGTCTGTAGGAGGCTTTAGGGCTTTTATAAAAATCTCTTTAAAAAATAATGTTTCATTCAGTACCCAAGGGAATCTTAAATTGGTATTCATTGGTGGTTTTGGTCTTTCCGTGGGACTTGACGACAATAACCAAAAAAATTGAGCTTGAGCGACTTTATTATTTTGGGAGAAAACGATTAAGAGTCATTTTGAACAGCATGGCAAACTTCAACTTTCCTGTTTTTCCAGTATGTTTTGTTCTGTGTGAGTTTTGACTACTTGAATCCACATTTGTGTGGAACTGGCTGTGATGTCAAATCTATTTATAAGGTAGGACGTGGCACAAACACTGCCAGGAATAGGAGTTTGATTCCCTCCTAGCCCTTTACTCTCTAACCCACAGCATTATAAAAAAAAAAAGCTCTTCTGATGAAAGCAGCCACCAGAGTTCTTTATGTTATAATAAAGTGAGATCAAATAAACGGCGGGGGCAGAAGAATTGCTCTGGGATCACACGTGTTTGCGTAACGTCAAACAGATGTAGGCATACTTTATGATTACTGTGTTATAGCATGGATTGTGTACCCACTCAGACAGGAAAGAGATGGCAGCTGTTAGCCATCAGCAGCCCCAAACTATAGGCCGCAGCCATGCCCACTCAAACACACTCAAACCTATGCACATGTTTGCAAATGTACACGCTACTCAGACAGATGTGTAGACGTGTGGAGGCATGAAGCACACACAGACATACTCAACAAACTAATCTCTTTCATCTCTGTAATCCGATGTTTAACGTCAGGGCCCACCGAACGCCTACCGCCATCTTAAAAAAGTACAGAGCGTCTGCCAGATAACATAAACATCCTGGAAATGACCGCTGCTCTGCGTCATAATTTTTCTTCTCAAAGCAGAGCCCACTGGCAGGTTATTTCAAGGCTCTGGGTGACCCTGAAACCAGAAGTTTCCTCACTCCTACTCTGCTGTTATTTAAGGAAAACTTCAGTGTTTCCCTCTCTCTCTCTTGCTCTCTCTCTCTCTCTCTCTCTCTCTCTCTCTCTCTGGGTGTGGCTTTTCAAGAGGCAAACTTGTGTGAATGATGTGGGACTCCGTAGCTTTGACTCAGTCCACACCCTTGAACTTGGAGAGCATTTTGGAGGAGGTGGAGCGACTCTTGGAGCACAGTTTGGGGTTGGACTTGAGCTTGGAGGCTTTTTCAGGCAACATGTTCATACGGCTGTGACCTGTGCTGTCTTTGTGCTGCACTCTGTGACTCTGGGATCTCTTCAGTTTGAGCGTGTAAGGGCTACAGGTTTTTTTTTTTTTTTTGTCTCTGCCATGAGAAGTGTGCAAAGCTTCCCTGAAGATTGTGATCATATTTAAACTTTCAGAGGTGAGTGAAGTTTGACTGTGACGGCTAATGGGCAGCTGAAAATGAAAGAGTTGAGGGAGATCCATGATGCTTTATGGAGAGCTGAGCTGGTTTAAAATGTCTTAGTTATATGTACTTTAATTTGTGCCACAGTTTCAGTTTTCTTTAGAATTAGAGATCAAACTAGAAATTGTTTATCTAGTTACTCCTAAAAATGAATTCCTGCCTGCTAATGTGTCTTTTAGTGTTACAACAATGTCTGCCTTTATGATTATTTGTCTTCTTTTTTTGTTGTTGTCTGTTACTTTTTTTTCTATGTGAGTGCATCACTATCAGTGAGGGATAATATGTTGGATTTTATGCAACAATATTGAAGTTCAGGCTAAAACTAGCAATGCGAAATTTGTAATTTTATGTCACTTTTTGCAAATGAATTAGTCTGCATGCTTGGTAATTCAGTAGTTTGTGAACTGATATTGACTCAGGCAGGAAAGCTAATAATGCTTGAAGCCAATTTTGCACCTATAAGAGCATTTTACTCGCGTCCTTGGTTTACGTGGCGACTTCAGATTGTACTTCTCTCACCTTGATGAGGCTGGGGAATGTCTTAGCAAAGTCTTCCAAAATACAGCTCTTAAAGTCTGAATCTGCTCGTAGTTTTGAGCCTGTTACTTGTATTTTGCCAAAGATTGAAATACTTTCCATTGTCTGGACTGATGGGAATATAAATGGCTTCTCCATTCATTATTTCTTTGGCAAAGCTTTCCTCATTATTGCAGCCTTCATTTTTTCCAAGGGTAGCTTTAATCAGAATTTCTCTGCTCTCATGGTCACTCAGGGTCGATCATAATTATCTATAACTTTATTAATAATAATAATAATAATAATAATAATAATGAAGACGAAGAAGTAAACCAAATATGAAACCCCCACCATGCAGCTTCTCTTGTCTGACTTTTTTCTATTTTTTCCGCCTCAGGCAAATCCTCCTTCCTCTTTCTGTACATTAAAACGTTGGCACAGACAGAGGAAGTAGCCGTGTTTTCCACTCGACATGACTTAGTCATTATTCACATATACACATTCGCACACACACACACACACACACACACACACACACACACACACACACACACACACACACACACACACACACACACACACACACACACACACACACACACACACAATGGTCTCCCCCAATGTACTGGAGCCCAGTTGGCCTCACTATACGTATATCTGGGTTTTCTCAGCAAGTGGGGAAAAAAGTCAGACTGATACTGAGCAGAAGACTGGAGTCAAACACACTGAACACTGACTGAAAACACACACCTGCCTGTCTGTTCGGCAGGACACAGAGTGTTAAGACAGGCCAGCGTTAACAGACTCGAGTGCTGAACAAAGGACTTGATGGAGCTGTAGCATTTCATTGTGACAAATTAGTGTAGATCTGAAGATAAGTTGTGAGATATGTCTGTACTGAAAATGAATGCGGCGGTCTTTAAGCGACTTTTTCATTTGGCAATATGTAGGATTGACTTTTGAATACATTAAGTGTCTTTAATTTGTTTTATACAGAAGTGGGGAGTCTCTGTCTGGTTTATTATTACTGGATGTTGGATATACAAAGTTTCAAACCTTTAATGGCATTCAGCTTTAATAAGTTTCTTTAATCTGTGACGTACAGTGGTGAAGAAAGTTGGAAATATAGCAGTTTGTCTGCAGCTTGTTTGTCTGTAAAACTGCTTTACATCAGCTGTGGCTCTAATATGATCAGACACATCAGCAGAGGTGGACTGAAACACTCTCCAGGCCTGGCTGATTTAATTTTATTAGGTCTCATATTAATGTGCACAACGGAAAGCAGGAAAATCTCTTCCAAATCAAATATGTCATGAGGCTCTTTTAAGAAATATGTTCTTTCTAATTAAAAACTTGAAAACATTTTGTAAATTGTGTGATATTTAGAGGAAAAGTCATCCAATGTTTTTCTGTCTAACAATTTTAAACATTAATGTTTTTTTGTTACAATTTCGACTACATTCCAAAAATACTGTAAAGCGTGTCTCTCCTAGACTTTGAAATTATAAAGAGAAAAAAGATAGTCCCGGGTTTTAAGAAATTGGATTTAGGACCAAAAAAATCAGGATAAGAATTACGTCAGGGTGGCAGTAGTGAAGAGGAAGACAGAGCGACACTGATACAGGCCCGGAGAGGACAAACAGAGAAAACGGAGAGTCAAAGATCTAAGGCGGAAAGCAAAAGGGGGAAAAATGGAGGAAAACAAAGATGAAAGTGTATTTCTAGGCGGCGGTGGAGTGTTGGAAAAATGTGAGAGGATTTGTTCTCCTCAGTCTTGTTTACAGGAAGTTCTTCTAAAGTCCCACAGATGGCTGCATTCACAGAAAGGCTTTTTATTGCATTTTTCCGAGCCCCATAAACTGCCCCTACCTTCATTTATGTGTGGGAAACTACGATTGCTGCTGCTTGGCTTCTGAGGTCTACGTTTTCCTAGAGGAGGGTTGCTGCAGATTGACAGCCGGCAGACTCCAAACCTGTGTGGAGAGTTAATGGTGTGTTTGGATACGTCTGGATCAGTGTGAGTGTGTGTGTGTTTTTGAAAACACACAACTAGAAAAACTAAAAATGATGTCCTCTGTCCGACTAACACACTGTAACAACAAACAACAAGACTTTAAACAAAACAATGGCTGGGCTGTCGTCATGGAAATAATCCTGCACACAAATCTAACATGTCCAAATATTTTAAAGAAGTCGTGTTTGAAATATTCGGCAATGTGAAGCCAAAATGTAGCGTTTATGTACAGTATAATAAAATATTATATTCATTTTTATATATATTAATTAACTTAATTAAAAATTTTCAGTTTGAATAAATATATTTTTTATTTTAAAGTGTTTTTTTTAAAGCTTGTGACCTTTGTCCTTTTTTGGGAATAACCATTAACTCTGTTGAGTGTAATCAAGGTGATTGACAGAAAAAAATCATTAATGGCAGGAAACCTGAGAATAACATGTTTCAGTTAAATCTCCTAAAAAATAATCTTTGCTGCTCTTTTGATAAGATTATATATGTAATATTCACGTTGTAACATCCAGTTCTCTGTACATGTTTTACTTCTTCTGTTTTAACCAACCAACAAAAATAACTAAACAAGGAACAACCCCAGATTTCACAATAATAGAAACGAGAATAAGTTGCACCCTTTGTTTGAAGGTATACTTTGACTTTATGCAGCACAAATGGGGGGTTTAAAACAATCCCTGCTGCTTTGAATTTTTGAATGCCCCCTCTTTCCTGACATTAACTACTTTATAGTTAAAGGGTCTGTTGCTTCCAAGCAGGCGAAGCATTAATTTGGTCTTCCAGTCCAGGCCTGATCCAGGACTACGAGTCCACAGAGAGCCATTTAAAGAGCCGCAGCAGCAGCAGCAGCAGCTTACATTGCCTGGTACCATGTTGAGAGGTAAATAAAGCTAAAGAGCTCCTTTGGCTGTTCCATCTGCTGATTTGCTGCAACGTCGGCCTGTTACAGATTTAGTGGGATAGGAGTTTCTGCAGAAGTGATTTGGCTGCTGTGGCCAAACCTCAACCAAATGATTTTGTTGATTTATTTCACAGGCAAATGTAAACCATCCCCAGGGTTTGGAATTAGGCGCATTTGGAGGATTTTTCATGAAGTTTTACACACGTGTTGTTGATTGAGACTTTATCTGGGTATAGATGAATGTTTCAGGTTATATTTGGCTGCTTTGTACGTTGAAAAATCTTCAGTAGAGTGCAAGTAGAGCTGTTATAAGTGAAACCATTTTGTTCTATTTGCAGTTGAAGCATCATGGAATAAAGTCTCTCAAATGCTGAATTAAATCACTGATAATAAGCACATGGGTATAAAAATGTTCCCTGGAGAATATAGAAGATCAAAGAACATTTCAAAGCAGCTTATCTGACTGAAATAGTCAGTAATTGTTTCTGTTTTGTCAAAGTGTCTCAGATGAATTATATAAATGCACTACTGGGAAAAGGAGTCTATTACATCATATGGTTAACTGTTTCAAACTAGTGGGAAAATAACAGAACATGAAGTATTATTAATCATCTTCATTTTGATGACAGAAGCCATCTTCGACCGTCTGTTATTTCTTGTCTTAGTACTGCTTGTGCTGCACAGTAAATCTTTAGTTGCTACACTGTGAAAGATTGTGAAGTGGCACCACTCATTTGATCTGATACAAATCAATATTTAACAAGGAAAACATGGGGAGAGAGGGGATGATTATCATCATCATTATCCGCCTCCCTCCTCACTCACTGTGTTGCCTCTCTTACTTCCTTCTGTGTCTCCCTCTTCCCTCCTTCCCGCCTGTCACGGCCTCTTCATGCGGCCTGCACAACATCTGACTCTGACGTCAGTTTGAGGAAACCCTCCCGCAGGTCAAGAGATCAACTTACCGAGTCCTGATCCAAACCTTTGAACATTATAGGCAAGTACTCACACTGATCCCAGCGTTCAGTAGATGCAGCCGTTTTGTGCAGGTTGCTGAACAGTGCAGGTCAAACTAGGATAAACCAACCATGTGCACGCCCCAGACAGACCCCGACCAATCATGTGTGCCCTTGGCCTGGTCCCAAAAAGAAAAAGTGTCTAGCCAAAATACAGCCCAGCTGAGGCTGCTAAAATCACGGGGTGATCACAAGAGAAGGGCCCCGGGTTGGCAGCTCTGCAGACAGTGAGAAGGTAAGCTGAGGAGGAGCAGGGAATGTTTGAAGGTCCCTAAACATCAGAACAATCTGTATGTGAAGTGTCAGATAAATGCCTCAGAAATGGAGGAGCTTTAAGTCCAACCAATGCAGCACTCTGTGTCAAACATACCTTTCTGTCTGATATAAGTATACAGTATGAGTCTGAGGCTGCCTCTTCATGCGGCCTGAAGCATGCAGTCTAAAGAACAAGCCTCTTCTTGCTGATGTGGGGGATTTCATTATAATTAGCTGCTGAGAAAGCCCAGGGGGTGAGCATCAAGCCTTCTTGGTATCATTTTAGAGGAACTTAAGTAATAAAAGACATTATTGTGCAGAATCAGCAGGCTGCTTTGCTGCTGCACAGTGTGTTTCATAGAACAGCTTGTAATTGTCACAAGATGCCACCCTTCAGGAGCTGATGGGTGATTCATTAACTGAGCATTTTCCTCTGAAAAAGTCACTCAAATCTGCCATGAGGCAAAAGGTTCAAAACGGAGTGGCTCATTTTTCTGTCCTTACGTTATGTGTAATTTTTCACATTTTTGGTTCGACGGCAATTTCCCTGCCAGTCTTAGATGTTACATTGACGAATCAAAGATGGAAAATAAGAGAGAGAGAGAGAGAAGGTATAAAAGGTGTGTGCAGGCATTAGTCATGTATGTACGTACTTCCTGCTGTTATTGAGAAGCTCAGGCACGCTGGAGCTCGGCCAGGCCAATTGTTGCTCATTTAGCTGTCAAACAGGCAAAGCCATGAGGCAGCCTGGGGCCTGGAGTGAACAAGTAGAAATATAAGACTTTTATTTCAGTGCTGGCATGGGATTTTGAGACATATGATTAACCCTCTGAGGTTTAAAGTACACAAGATAACCTGGATTTTTGTTTTCATTCCAGTTTTCAATAATGCCTTGTTTCACTCTCTGTTGTTTTTTTGGAGTCCTTCAAATGGGAATTCAGCCTCAACAAGCCCTCATGTGCAGGTTTGTAACACTTAGCAGATTTAATGCTGTAAAGTAGCGCTGCATTAGTGCCTATCACTGTCCAAATATACCACCAGGTTTGTGGTTAACAGAGGGTGAGAGTGTGAGGGAGATGGAAACATAGATGGAGGCAGGCAGACAGCACCGAGCTATTAAGTTACCGTGACAGGCTGTCAAAGTGGAGCCCACAGACACGCTAGCTTGCGGCGATTATTTCCAGCCAGCTGTGAGTGCAAATCTGACAGAGAACAAGGAAGTTTGAGATAGAGGAGAGAGCTTCTGCACATCCGAAAAGAGAAGAGAAAAAAATATATATATTCTATTCATCAGTTGTTTAGTTAACAAGAAAAAAAGCAAACTATGTTGGCCACTTGAGGGCAGCAGAAAGAAGCCACAAAAAACACAATGTTAGCATAAATCATAAAGTTTTATGGTTAGCATGTGTACATACAGATGCTTATTATACACATTCAGGGTATGAATATAAAATGTGAAATATTTTTACGTCATTCAGGCTGCTAAATGTTTCAAAATGGCCACTAGGTGAAGATGCTTAAGTGTAAATTTGAAGACCTTATTTGAGCAGAAAATGACTGCTTGCTTGTTTTGGAAAATAATATATGAGAGCATCAAAAGCAAGCTTCAACCAAAACAAGAGCTAAAAGATGCCAAAGGTAAGCTGTGAAAGTAGAATTCAGGGGTGTGACACACCATTTTACTGTTTTCACTTTTTTTTTCACCTGCAGCTGCATCATTTGAGTTCTTGATACATCGTTATTGATTATAGTTGTGTAAAGTTTTTATACTTTTTGTACTTGCTATTTTTCAGTTTTCTTAAATAAGTAATTTTGGTACATCTTAACAAACAATAATTTTCTTTTTTAATTAAAATTAAAAAAAGATTAAGTCTGCAGCAGGATGAAATCAGTAGCATTGCTGTAACCTAAATATTGAGTACTGAGGGATTTCCAAGGCATCAGTGTGCCCATCCAATAATAATAATGATGCAATAAATCCTCTATTGAAATTATTATGTGCTGCATTGTTTCTCAGGTTGTCTGGATGGTGTGTGTGAGCTGAGCCTTCAGCGGAAAGATCACTTCCCAAACACCTGCGGTAGCGCTCATTGCATGATCCACGTGGGATAAATAAATCTGCATTTACAATTCTGAAATTCATGTCCAGAAGCTGAAACCTTTAAATGGGAATATCAGTCTCTGGGGCAGAGGAATGCAGCTGTTTACCCTGGATGGGTCACACATAGTTTCTGATGTATCAAACGCTATGTTCTGACAAAGGCAAGAAACATGAACCTCAGAACTTTCTGGGACAAAACGAAGGAAGGCAGTCGTTGTTTTCTGGAAGTTTCTGCCTGTCTGTCTTAAGTTGTATTTGAAAGGACAAAGAACTGCTTTATTTAATGTGTGTAATTATTTGAAATCAATTCTGAATAATGGATACCTTCTTGCCTAATTATTGTTTCTGTTCAACTGTTCGGGCTCTTCCGTGGCACTTCTTTTTCTTTTTTCTCTCTACCAGCTCACTTGAAAGCATTACGACAAGGAAACACCTGAGTAAATTATTCTACACTGTATGATAAACCTCTGCTGTCCTATGTAGCAACAGGTTTCAATTGTCCTATATTAAATATAGATTCTTAGCATATTAAAAGGAATCTTGAGAATGAAGCTTTCAAAAATGGATTTGAGGTGATTACATAAAAACACTTCCTAAAGAACAGATCAGGAGAATGCAAAAAGTCAATGACAATCCCAACATGTAACTAAGAATATGTGCAAAGTGTCACACCACAAATCTAAGGGACGGCCAGACGATTAACAGGAAAGGAAAGCTGAAAAGAAATAATGTTAGATACATTTTCAGTGTGAGTTACTAGACAACTTTACTTTGCTATTGGTTCACACTGTACAGGAGACGGACTTTTAAACCCATCTATTTTGCATGAAAGTTATTAATAAATTTGCGTAATTCGGGGGAAGGCTATGTTGTCTGACAGTTGGTTGCCATGTAACCATTTTCCAGGAGTCTTAGGGCCTATACCTCAGCTCAACCTGTTTGCCTGTATGGTTGACCAAAAGTTAGTCAGTATTTCCAAAATGGCAACTCGCCATCATTTGGCTTCATAACACCTCTTCAGAAACCAATGATTGAGTGCCGTCACTGAGACAATACTTCCATGTTATACAGTCCTGGCCTCAACTCCCTAACAACCAAATCCAGTAACCAACACAGTCCTGTGGAGCTCCTAGACAGACAAATGGGCTTGATCAATCACCCACAATCTTACAAACACACCTGCACACATGCCAAAAATCATTGACAGCCGATTTAAAACGTGCATCTGTTTGTGCAGGTGCAGCAGTGAAAAATGCAAATGTGTCCTCATGTCTGAATGTGCATGTGTTAACATTTAAAAGAGTGTGCGAGAGGGTGTGTTTGTATTTCCCATAATTACAAAGTGATGAGGGAGTAAATGTGTTCTACCCAGCTGATGTGTGCTCAGATAGACACCTGCAGTCTGCACTCTTTCTCTCTCTCTGTCCTCACCTGCAACCTTGTCCCACCACAACGTACAAGCCTTTCTACTCAATATTTTTCAGTATACAGTATGTTCTTGTCATTCTCTCAATGCCCTCCTCCCTCACCACCTCGTTTTTCTTTCTCCCCTAACAGGATCCACACTTGTTGGTTTAGCTGGAGGGATTCCTGGCAGAGTGATTTGATTGTGATATATTGTAAATCACATTGCCAGGGATTTCCAACTAGCTACAGCTGAGACTCGCCCCAGTCTTCAACACTTCACAAATTATCTTGATCCCTTGATTGAGTTTTACAAGAATAGTTTATAACGTTTAGAAATAAGTTTATGCTTTCTTATTTAGATTCTTGAGTAAACAAAGCTAACGCAAGAGGCTGCTAGCCTAGCTTTAGCGTAAGGACTGGAAATAGTTCACAATGACAACTGACTCTGGGTTCTAACATCTTGCTTTTGTATGTCAAGAACAAAGAATAATGTGATAATCAGTAAGCTCAAGATGTGAAAGTAGGTGGATAGCTGTGGATAGAGCCAGTCTAACTGTTTTTGCTTAGCTGTAAAGCTTCAGCACTGGCACATATTTCCTGAAACTCAAAAATTCTGTTCATGTCTTCATTATGTGTTTGCCCAGAGAGGCAGGGCTTAGCTCGCTCCGTGAACAGTTCAGTGAAAGCCTGTGTTCACAGTGGCTAAGTTCCGCTCCTCACAAACCTTTTCATCTTTCAACACCCTTCATTACATCAGCTGTAAGAAACATGGAATCCAATGTTTTTCTTTAAGTGTAGCCACAATCCACGACACAGAGATTTAAGAATATCTTTTCACTTCCCACTCCCAGTTATGAGAATGTTAGCTATAAACACTGGCTAAATAAAGGACCATTTTCACATGGCAACCATTTTCATACGCTTTTGGTGTTGAGTTCAATGTTTTTATGTCTTAGGCTACTGCTTGGTTCCAGGTTGTAAGTGTTGATGATCTTACAAATGGTTAACATTTCCCCTCTACCAACTTGAAGAAAAAAATACAAAGACAATACTGATAAAGAGAGACATCGGACCACATTTTAAGATAAAGAAAAAACTTGTATATTTCTTTAGTCACCATCAGGATGATGCTTACATTAGCATTTAGACGCTTCCTTACTAACATTTACACTTTTGAGAATCACAGATAAACTTTGGCGTATAGCCTATTATTTCTAATAACGCTCATCTTGAACACATTTCTTTACGTCTGAGGTACTCTGGATGTATATTAAGCGTACTATGTACAACCGTCTAGCTAGTAGGCTAACTTTATCATCACAACCTTTACAATAGCCCAGTGTGGACAGACTCTGGTCGTATACATTAAACATTGTTGATTTAAGCCTCAATCAAGTTTCTGTATCTTTTAACCTATATATTTAAAGGTTTTTTTGATTGACGGAAATGTATCAGCCAATTTGTTGATTTGTTCAAAGGAAAGCTATTCTTGTCTATGAGGCCACTTTAGCACAGAGACTTTTCAAACTTGACGTCACCGAAACAACAGCCTCCTTGTGAATATGGTCTATTGTTTCTGTAACTGACATAAATTATAAAAACACACTATGCGCCCTGGCAACTGAAAAATGTCAAGCTACAGTAAAAGGCTAAAAAGCATGTAGGTTCCAAGGTTTTAAGAACTGCTATGTCACTCGTCTCTGGCCTCGCCTTTTAAGTGAAAGACCCTGAAACAAGAGAGATGGGCAAGAGAGGACGGCTGGAGGCAGGAAGGGGTGAGCTTACTCATACAGGAAGGAAGTACAGGAAATGTCCCATCAGGGAGAACAAGTTGCGATGTAATTGTGATTCCTGAGCTCATTTACTGTCTGGGTGGTCACGAAAGCAGCACTGATTGTGTGTATTCATGTACATGTGATTGAGTAAACATGCTGTTACCCACAGTGAAAAAGGGACTCCTGTAAATTGTGCATGACCCCTCAGTGCTAAAAGACATGTTCTGTTTTGTTAGATTTTTAAGTGTTTCCACATTATCAATCAATCAATCAATCATTATTTGTATAGCGCCAATTCATAAAAACACAACATGTACTTGATTTAGATGGCAACACAACATTAACAAGAAGTATCAGTAATGTCAGACTTTATGTTGTTCAGCTATGTGCACACATGCAACAGCCTCTCTATCACTGGTTAAAAGAAGCATACAGTGTGGTCCAAACAAAGCAAGACATAGAAATTACTATACATGGGGAATATTTTGACACTGAATTTAAAAAGAAATATTCAATGATTATTATTAAATTTTGAAATATTACCTATACCTCCAATTTGATCTAAAGAGGGGTGGGCTCTAAGTCGAATCCCCTTCCTGACAGTCTCAAGGATGTATATACAGCTGGGGTATTTTTGTACAAGTTTTGTCTCTGTTTTATATTTCATTTTCTCTTTCCTTTCCTTCCATTCTCATTTGTATTGTTTATTTGCTTTATGTGTACTATTTTTGTACATTTTTATTATAAGTGTTACAGTGTACTTATCCTGTGTAGCTTGTCCTCAGTTTTTTTTATGAGCTAAATACTGAGAGAAACTTAACTTTCATTCAGTAATTCTGGCAAAAATGTCACTTAAAATATGATAAACAACAGTCTGACTCAATGGCAATAAAATTTGCACACTAAGTAAGACATACATACATAGGCTATAGGCTACAGTGTTAAGTAGATTTGAAGATAGTTTATTTTAGGTTTGCCCTATTGCTACAGTTGCTGGGAAATGCAAATCAAAATTACAAATTGTGAAAAACTTTTATAAAGCTTGAGACTAATACGTTTTACTGATGTACTGATTAAATAAAATGTAAATAAATATTTTCCAAAATGTAAATTTGTCTAAAGTTTTGTGAAAGTGTTTCACACTCTGTAGTTTTTTTGTTTTTTTTTTGCATTTCCCAGCCACCAAAATGTCCCCATTGGTAGCTTCTCTGCGATCTTTATTTTACAAGCAAACATAATTTTACAAAAATGTGCTTTTTACATGGAAATGTTGTATTTTTTAAACACCAGAAGTCTTTACAAAAAGTGGGCTGATTTGACCTGATTTCAGTCAAACTACCATATTGAGGAAGGCAATATTTGTAAACTGTTATTTGACTGTCTTAGATTTGCATGCACTTTGTATTTACTCTTTTTCTGGAGATAAATTTAGCCGTTAAATTATTTTAATTAAATGTTGTGAAGGCATGTACTTCTACTATATGTTTAAACATAAAACACGTTGACTTCCCACAATGGGGTAAACGGGCGCTTTGAATACATTTGAAAGGCACCATTACTCTTTTTTTTTCTTTTCTTAATTTGAACTAAAACTGTAGCTGAGTGATAAAACAAATGGGTTAGAAAAAAAGTGGGTTTAACACAAATCAGCACGTGTCTTTGTTGTCTGACTTCACTTTCTGACTTTGTAGTACACTTGTTCTCTTCTTCCCCTAGTGGTGGGGGTGAGGAGATGCAGGTGGCTGGGCTCAACCTCCAGTGCCTACTGAGCTGATAACAGTTTGATTTTCAATAAGCACTGGCTCAGTTCAGCAGGAACCGGAGTTAGGCCCTCTAGAAACAACGACGACTTAAATTACCATTACCAGCATTCAACATTCGAGTGGATATTCACTCAACTATAAAGATTTATGCAATCAAAGTGTTTGCCATAATGCTGCAAATGAATATCTGTACTTGTATGTGTAGCCCATGGCTGTGTTTTCTACAGACCCTTGTTATTTCTTTACTGCTCTGAAAGGGTTTTAGACTTTTTCCACAAAGCACCATCAAGGCCATTTCATTCAAGAGTGTAATCATCTTTCAGTCAGAGCGGCAGAAGCACAGAAGTCTTTCAAATGCACCCGCACATCCTCTCTGAATGCAAACCTCGGGTGTCAAAGTTACTGATGGAGGAAATCTGCTTCTGATGGTTTGGTGTGACTAAAAGATCACAGGAGCAGAGTTTTTCCAGCTATACTCGCCATGATTCCAGGAAGACTCCTTTAACCATTAAGTCATGAGGTGCATTTGAAAACTTGTTGACATTTTTAATATTGTTTCTTCTCATGTATTGCAACAAACCCCTTAAATTGGGAACAGCAAATAATTATTGAATCCATTAGAAAAAAAACAAGTCTTTTTTTCTTTCTAATATCCAGGCCAGGTGGTTGACTTTATTGTATCTGTAGGTAGATTTCTAACCAGTGGTGGAAACTAACTACATTTGAACAAAAATGAATTTCAGGAAAATTTTGATAAGACTTTTTCCGCTTCTTCAATCTTTCACCAATACAAAAGGGAGTTGTTGTAATTTGTATCTTCATGAATTTATCTGAAATCTTTAGTTAATGGTCAGACAAGGATTATAAAGAAATACAGATTTTAATGATCTTCTGAAGTACAAGAACTGTTAATCACTGAACCAGTTTGTAAGAAAAAGCAGTGTGCAGTCAGGGGCAGCGTCATAGTGGGGGTTCCCAGTCTCTGTAACCCTTATTTGAGGGGTTGAGTGCTAAAAATCTTGGGAACCCTCCCAGCATTTAAAGGTACCCCTGTGTCTACTGGCATGGAATAACGTTTTAATGAGGCTGTTTTCATTAAAAGCTGAAAATAATAGTTGTTGTGTTTTTGTTACCTTGGTATGAACTCTATAACTGCAGAGTGTCGGTCCTCTTCTAAAGAGTCTGCTGTGTTACACGTCCATGTTTCTACAGAAGCCTGAAATGGGAAGTAAAGTCTAGTGAAGGACCCTTGGCCATGTAGACACAGGAAGTTGTCTGAAATCTGCATGCTAATCTTTAGATGCTTCTAAATACTGAATGCACAGTGTTTTAAAAAATAAATAAAAGGTACATAAGCAATATAAAAAAACTTAAATGAGAAATTAAAGATACATAAAATTGTTATATGCAAATTGTTGCAACAGAATTTGTTTTTATTTTTTCTCATAGCTGATTCATGAGTCCAAGATGCACCAGATGCTACCTCAGTTATATGTATATATATTTTTTTACAATCTAATGATGCATATACAGTAATTTAAATCACACACAAACTTTCTGTTCAGAACAATTCATTTGGCTGTAAATACTTCTGTAAGATATTGAATGCATGATTGGTACTTCTTATGAATAACACAGTCTGAACACTTCTTTAACACAGCTCATAATCATTCCGCACAATGTCTGTATAGGTATATGATAATGAAAAGTTAAAATGCAATGCTCATTAAAGTTGTCTCGTCTGTGTACATAACTTTCCACTTCTTCATCGGCCCTTCAACTCGTCAACCCCTTACTAAAGTCAACCAGATCTCTTCTGAGAATCCAAACACCACTGAAGACGGTGTTTGGGATTCCTCTGGAGGAAAGTAATGACAGGAAGGCTTGTGAAATGATTACTGGAATATACAAAATTAACTGGAATATACGATGATGTCAAACCAAGTGTTGGATGCCCTGAGTCACTAAAACATTCTTAAGCATTTTCCGGTGTCATGACAACGAATGGAGACTTAAGTTCACACACCACAGAGTAAAATGACTCTATTACTTTGAAGCCGTTTTCTCCTATCACGGATTTTCTCGTCTTTGTTTTTGCACTCACGGTAGCTGGAAGTATCAACTGATTGTGTTATAAACATGAGATGATTTGAATGATTTGTGGTGTTCATGTTTTTACAGACGAAAAAAATCAGGTACACATTGTAACCGTTGTTTCAATAAAGGCAACTTTATCAGGCGTGCGCTTGATTTCTGAATAGTTATTCACTATTTGTATACCTTAACAACTGCTGACAACTGCATTTCAGGGTCAGGGTTTTATTTTTGGGTTATGGGGGGGGGGGGGGGGGGGGGGGGTTAAATTAAGTATTATTTACGTTTACGAGTATTTATTTAACTTATTTTGATCCATAAAGTTTAATTTACCTCGTATAAAAATACATATATATCTTGTTATCTACGTTATTAGCGACTGGACAGAGAAAAGGTAAGTCTTGAATGAAAAATGCACCAGTGCTGCCCCTCTATGAGTCTCTGCTGCACGTTTGTTTTTAAAACACGCCCAGTTTCAAATATGGGGTATATAGAGCTCAACAGTGACCGCCCACTTTTTCGGTGGCTTTGGTTCCGGAGGTAAATTTCCCCCTTCAAATCCTCCCCTGATTTCTCACAAAATCCTTATGTCAAAAGATTGCCACTTGGAACCAACACAAGCAGATACCCCAATACTCGTGACTTTATATTTAATTCTGCACCAAAAAGGCATTACAAATGGCAAAGGTACAATACTGGAGAGTTTCTTTAAGTCTTGTTGCATTTTTTTTTGAATATGTAGCTTCTTGCAGGAGCACAAGCTTTAGTCTCAGAGCGCTTCAGAAAAACACACCTGGTTGAATGTTCAGTGATTGGTTGTTTGTTTCAGCATTCTCATCTCATGTTAGCTCAAAGGATGATTATTGTCTTTAATACGTGGCAACTGCATTGCATACTGCAAGCATATGACACTGATTTGCCTCTCTTACTCAAACAGTTATGATCTACCACGTCCGGGTTTCAAATTACAACCCAAAAGCTCCAACCCTAGCATTATCTTGAAACTAATTATTTATAAACTATTGGTCGTTTTGCATGAATGAAACGAAATGAAAAGTGCATCTCCTACAGAAAAGACAATATTTTTATAGTTTACTGTGCAGACTTTTACTCACAAAAAAAAGATTTCCTATTTTAGATTAAATAAGTATGTGCATGACCTGTGAGTTTTGTGATTTTTAGTGTAGGATTTTGAGTGTAAAAAACACCAACAGGAAAATATATATATGGTTTGTGATTTTAGCCACATTTCTATGGTTGTTACTTCTTTCCTGCAAAAGAAAAAAGACAATACAAGACAATTTTAGCACCTCCTCCTTATTTAGTTTTACTGTCTGGATTCTGTAGCTGTGAGTCATGTACCTATTTGTGTTTGTCCTCTGGCATGCTGTATCAATACACAAACGTCTCCACAATAATGTGCACGCACGGACATTTTTAAACACGCACCTATCCACACAAACTAAAGCTCTTACATAACCCTCATTTCCTTGTAGGTACGTACAGTGTGATTTCATGCCTGCGTCATATAGTGGGCACACAGTTTTCCCTCTGACCGTGTAAAATAGAAACATGAACGCAGCATCAGATTGAGAAAGTAAAAACACAGCTGTAATATTATACTCTAGCAGAAGCCAGTTAGCGTGACTACAGATCATCTTCCATATCTGAGAGAAACCACTGCAGCAGCTGTATGTGTGTGTGTGTGTGTGTGTGTGTGTGTGTGTGTGTGTGTGTGTGTGTGTGTGTGTGTGTGTGTGTGTGAGTGGATTGCAATCTGTGTCCAATATGAACATTCATCATCACTAAGTGTGTGTCAGGCTTGTTTGTGACAGCCTCAAAGCCAAACCCAGCACGAGGTCTCAAATTTGGGTAATTAGAGACAACACGCTCACATTTCAATGCAAAACACTTGGTTTGGTTTGGTTCGATTCAGAGACAATTCCTCCTCTGTAATTAAATTGGACCAACAAACATAAAACATGTTCCGACTGCTTTTAAACAAATACGAATGGCAAAAATAATGAGAGTGAATCTTTTTCAACACAGGTGTTTCATATTAAATTGTCTGTCTGCATGTTCCTCTTTTCTTATGGGTTTTCTTTGCTAAATGTGCATATTAAACCATGGCTATAAGATTTACATTTTCATTTATGTCTTTTTTTTCAAGTTTGATATTTCAAAGGGCCATCAAAGGGATGAGCAATGCAGTTCAGCTTAGCCTAAAGGATGTGGTGCAGTCATAGCACAAATCTGTATGCTACACTTTAAATGAATACATGCAATCTGAGCCTCAGCAAATCATCTTTTAGATTACATCTAAAATGTTATGCTGTGTCAGAAAGTTTCTCACTCAGTATTCCATGAAAAGTTTTGAAACAAGTCAGATTCAGAGTTGAGATTTTGGCGTTGGTCACATTTTGAAATCCTATTATGCATGTTCTCTTAGTCAGCACAGATGAGACTGAGATAAACAACTGCAGTCTGAGGCAGCTTGAGGCTCTTTAATTGGTTCCAGTGCGCACTTCACAAAAACTCAGAGCAGCATTAATCTGTTGTGCTCTCTGACCTAAGTTTCCACTTTGAACCTTCCTCAGCCGCAGGTTCAGTGGCTTTGACCTTAGTGTTTTACTCTTTAATTGGTAAAGCTGAAATATTATAGCTAAAGCTTATTTAGCTGGAGGTTGTTGACAGAAATCTTGCTTTCAGCTTTGATTCCATTACTCTCTGCACATCAGTTTAGCAAAACAATTTTTACCCTCAAGGCAACTAAACTCAGCCTACAGATGCGATGGGTAAACATTGGGTTTATGTATTACTGCCACTTACTACAGAGCAACTTTTTACACCACCAGCGAGAGACTGTGTAGTATCAAATGAAAAAAAATCTCCAGTTATTTGTATTGTAAACAATGTAAACAACAGTCCTTCTTAGATGCCTCTATGGAAGATCAAATATGATGAGTGCCCTATCTAGTGGCCCAATGTGTGAGAACATGTGATGAATTATCCATAAGGAGTCTTTACTGTGACAGAATGTGACTATATGTACTCTAGGTGCCCTTCCATTGGCCAAGGGCCCTCTGTGCTGCCCTACAAATGTTGGTTCTTTTTGTATTTTTTGTTTATTTTTTGTTTATTTTTTGCCTTTTTCAGACAGGAAAGAGAGTCATTAACATTGTGGAAGAGAGAGTGGGTATAATAAGGGGCTTGAGGGCTGAGGTCTGCGTCAAGGTCTGCAGCCTTTGTACATGAGGCTTGCACTTTAGCCACTATAGTTAAACAAGCGCTTCTTTGGTTTTATTACAGAGGTGCAGATTTCTAATAATGGTTTAAATCTGAATCACACAAGAAAACATTTTACCAGTGATTGTAAAAAATGGCTTTACCATACATGCGTCATAACATTCATGCTATTGCTGCCTTTTACCAATGCTCTTACAAAAAATACCAGCAAACCACCATTGGGAAAATTTACAGCAAGATCGACAATAGACAAATATTCCAAATGAGTGTTAACATTTCATTAGTATCAAAATCAAAAGCATGAAAACAATATATTTCATTGCTTGCATGCACTATATAATACTGCACACAGGTTTGTTGATTAGCAGCACAACACAGTAAATAAGCAGGCAGACAGACGCCATGACATCACCCATAAGCAGATCAGTGCGAGAGCCATAAAACAGAAACAGAAACAGACAGTGTGATCAGCAACCTCGTAACTCACTGGTATTACCAAGCACACAGACACTTATCTGCACGCTAGCACAAACAGGAAACACTTGCTTGAGCATTGACGATTGAGGTGAAGCATGGAGCACTAAAGAACAAGTCCTTTAGGAGCAGCAGCAGCCAACGAATTCAAAGCAACTAAAGCATGCATCGAAAGCTTTGAATGCATGTTTGAGGCTTTCAGTGTCAAATAGTCATATTTGCAGAGTGGGCTTTGATATGCAAAAAGGGATTTAATTTAAAAATGTGGAAGAAAGAGCCACTGAAGAATAAGTTATTTTAAGCTATTTTGTCTTGCAAGGCCATCGATGTCTTTAACTCAAGAAGACAATTATGCCAGTGATGTGAGCAACTCAAATACATATTTTGGACCTCTTCCATAGAGGGACAGGTGAGTGTTAATGTTCATAATTAATGACATGTAACTGCAATTATTTATGCTTCACTTTTAGGAAGGAAGAGTCATGAACTATGTAACATTTCAGATAACCCGTCTCAACAGATTGTCTTGTAAAATATTCATCACAAAGGTGTTTGAAAAAGTTATAGGCTATCTTATATTAGTGTCTAAAGGAATGGACTGTCTGTAGCAGTAGTGAGACTTGTGTAACTTGTCTACAGGTTCAATATATTACTGTAACAATACAACACCACACACTGGAAAACGATACGTTCTACATTTTTCATGAATTATTAATTGGTCGCCTATACACATCAGTTCTGGATCAAATGACAGAGCTAACCTTTATGGGATTGGAGCACCAGAGAGTTCAAACATCATGCTGTCATAGCATATTAGCCACAATCTACTTATATGTCATCCTGTTTTTCTAAAGAAGTCTCATGACTAAAGTTTGTAAAATAATAATGCCCCTGTTCCACCGTCAGATATTGTTTCATTCTGCAGTGTGAAAAAGAAGAAATTCTTGGTATGTACATAAAGGATCATAAGAATCTCAGTCATACTGGATGTTGCACATTTGATTTTCAATGGCATAAAAATGTGGTAATCTTGCTGAACGGGACAAAGCAAAGATGTTCTGTCGAAAAACCATCCTTGCTGAACCATTTTGTTAAACATCTTAAAGGGATACTTCACCCATTTGCAATAAGCTTTGTATCATTAGAAACCTGGTAGTATTTTTGAATGGTCGTGCATCCTGCCATCATTTTCCCCTGAGATGGGAAATCTTTGTATTTCTAAGTCTGAAAAGGAGCTTCCAGTGACGCAAAATGACGATTTTTGCGTCACTGGAAGCTGTTGTGGTTAGCGGGGTGAAACTACAACGTTAGTTCCTCATATTTTCGACCACTGAAGCTACAGACCTATCACAGATCAGTGGGTGGGAACTCACTCCCAGAATCGAAAACTTAACATCCACCATATTGTTTGGAAGCTATGCTAACAGGCTCTATGGAGAAAGCTGATAATGGCGAAAAAATATAAACATAGCGGAGAGACGGCTGCTGCCACAGGCCGGTCTTGTGTTTTGGCTGCTGCGGCCGCCGCAACATGAGACCGGCCTGTCGGGTTGGTAGTGTCGGTGTTCTCACTGTTTGCCTATGGACACAGACATACAGTCTGTTTTCTGCCAGGAATTTCCAAGATCAATTCTGAAAGAAATCTTGGAATCAGTTGAGGAAATGGCCTCATGTGTTGAAGTAAATATGTCTGTAAATGTTTATATTACTATATTTCTACTGCTATACTGTATATTTTGGAGAAACTGTAACGATCGAATTTCCCTCTGGGATTAATAAAGTAAGATAGGCAAAGTCATAAAACACGTTGCAGTCAAACAAACACATGTATTCTTTTTAAGACTAGAAAACGCTTGATTTGATTCTGATTATAAGGTACAGTTTTTGATTTTTACATCTGTATTGTACGTTATAGAAGTTTACGTTTGTGGGGTTACATTAGTTGTTTTTTTTTAATGTTAAAATGTTTTAATTGGGCCCAAAATACCTCGAGGTGCCCCTGATTCATTGTGCCCCTTAGCTTTTATCACCAGCTGTATGTTTCTATCTCTTTGTAACACTGCTGGTAATTCAACACAATTATCCTCTGATTAGATATCACAGTGACATCAGTCCAATTAGCGCTTCTACCCTTGGTCCCTTCATTCAGGGGATGCAATATTCTTACAACTGTCTCAAATCTCATTACCTGGCTCTTCAGTAACGATTTCCCTCCGATGGCCCTCTGCACGGCTGAGCTCCACAGAAAATGAGCAGCTACCCTGTGGAGGGACTTGAATTTCACCTGCATGCCTCTAGCTACAATAAAGTGTCAGAACAAAGATCAGTCAGTTAATAAAGGCCTACTGTTGTGATGTTCCTTTCTCTTAATACCTCTCTGGTCTGACATAATGGTCGCATAACTGCTGCTAACACATTTAAACATCCACAGAGATATAGGTGCCAAAATCTTCCCTAAAATGCCCTCAACACGATTTAACAAGAAATAATTGTTGTCTCTGTGCTACCTCTGATATCACTGGCAAGCTAGATTTGAGTTTAGATTTTAGAAATGTCTGGCTGATATCTGCTGGTGCTTTTGGCATCATCATCACACAGTTACACAATACCTTGAAGACATAAAACACTGGATGGCCCATAACTTCCTACAATTAAATGAGTCAAAAACTGAAACTGTTCTTTTTGGCCCCCCCGACATCATCAAACAGGTCTCCAACAGCTTAGGTCACTTATACAGCCACATTAGGCACCACGCCAGGAACCTTGGCTTTATCTTCAACTCAGGCTTTACATTTGATCGGCAGGTAAATTCAGTTGTCAAATCCACTTTCTTTCAGCTCCGTACAATTTCCAAGCTAAAACCTATCCTCTCATTCAGTGACTTACAGACAGTAACCCATGCATTCATTTCATCCCGGCTTGACTTCTGCAATTCTTTATATACCGGGATAAGCCAGTCGTCCCTGTCCCGTCTGCAGCTGGTCCAAAATGCTGCCGCAAAGCCGGTGACTGGAACCAAGAAGAGGGAGCATATCAGTCCTGTCCTAGCGTCCCTTCATTGGCTCCCAATAAGATTCAGAATCGATTTTAAGATTGTGTTGTTTGTTTTTAAAGCCCTGAATTGCCTGGCCCCCCCTTTACATTACCGACCTCCTCAGGCCGTACACCTCATCTAGGCGCCTAAGATCATCAGACATGGGCCTCCTGGCTGTTCCCCGCTCACGGCTCAAGCTAAAGGGAGATAGGGCCTTTTCAGTAAAAGCCCCTAAACTGTGGAACAGCCTCCCTCATTCAATCAGGTCTGCACCCTCTGTTGACTCTTTTAAGTCCCGTCTCAAGACATACTTTTATATTTTAGCATTTGAGTCCCCTGGTCCTGAATAGACCATTTCTTTCAGGTTTCTTTGTTGCTTTCTTTATTTTGTTGCTTTCTTTATATATTCTTTCTTTATATTTGTTTATATGTATATATATATATATATTTCTCTCTTGTGGACATTGTGATCTCAAGTTGTTTTTGTATTGTACAGCACTTTGGTCAGCTGTAGCTGTTTTTAAATGTGCTTTATAAATAAATATGACTTGACTTGACAGTATCACAGATGTGTTACTGAGGTCATTTGCAGCTCAGTGGGAGACATTCTGCATATTCAGGACCTACGCATTTAAGAACATTGGTATCCCTCAAAGCTTTTTTAAAGTGAGCAGAAAGACAGTGGCATTCAGTTTCTTCAAAACATATGAACAGCAAATACAGATAAAAGATTGATTGCTGATTGGGAATCTAACTAGCGACCAGAACGATGAGGATTACAGCTTAAAACAAGATGAACTCATTTCAGGTAAGCGATTGGAATTTAAGTTGCTAAATGTGGAGCGTCAGATAGATAGCGGTTATGTCGCACGCCCCATATGGGTTAGTCCTCGTCGCAGCAGCCGTGGGCTTGAATAATTCCGGCCCTGTGCTGCATGTCAGACCCCCCTCTCTCCCTCTCTCTCGTCCGAATGTTTCCTGTCTCTCTTCACCTGTCCTCTCCAATAAAGGCAAAAATGGCCCGATAACAGTGAAAAGTTACTAAATGTGCAACACAAGCACACTCTATTCTGTAAGCTGTGAACTAACAAATGAAATGCTTACAAAGGGCAAGACACCTGAAAACACTCCAAATCCAAAGAAATCCACCACACAAATGATACTATGAAGAAAATATGTGTGAAAATGTATTTTACAGTGCAAACAACTCAAGCTAGTTAGCAGCTAACTGCCAGCTGCAGCTAACGTTTGCGAAACACACAGCACATGACAGAAGTAGCTAACTATTTATGAGTACAGATTTCTCCACTTGAGCATGTGACCGTTTTTATTAAAAAAAATATTTTGAACAGGCATGGGCTAAACAAAGCTTACTTAAGATAAGGTCCTGTGTTTTCTCTCTCATCGAGCAATGTTTTCAACTTTTCCTCATTGTAAGTTTCATGGCAGTGTCCACGATACAAACACACACAACAACTTTCTTTACCAGTTGTATGGGAACAGATTCCAACAGATAACATTTACAAAGCAGGGAACACAATCTAATCACAGCGGGACGGAGATAAATTAAATTTGTAATCTGCATGCAGGCAGTTTCTGATGGATTATATACGAACCGCCTAGATATGTGTTCGAAAGACCTGAATAGGGCCAGAGAGAGGAAAGACCGATAAGGATAAAGCGGATAATTCGAAAGAAGGCAGCAATGAAACAAATCTGTGTGGCGTCTCATTCTGAGGTGGTTTTTATTTAGAATTAAAACAAATGACTTTATGACCTCCGTCTTGGAAACAGCTTGACACTTCCCCACAAATCTACACAACAAGCTGGAGGAAGTCCTTATCAGTCTGCATACCCTGAAGTTCTAAAACAGATTACTGCTCTATCAGCAAATGTGAGTCTGTGCTGATTGCCAAAGCTGAGGTATTGTCATTTGTTTTAATCTCATCTGCATATTAAAACCATGCATTAAAAGGAAGGATTTACTCCTTTGTTGAAGCGCTCTGTTTATGTCTTCCTGTCTGTCTATGTTCTTTTTTATATTGTCAGTCTTCTTATAACTCACACAGTGTGTCTTCCTCACTCTGTGGAACTAATACATCATTATGAAATGAACAGTGTGCTGGAGGGACACAGAGAAATGTGAAGGGCACAGAGCTTTTGACTTTCACGCTTCCAAAACAGTATCATATTTTGTCACTGAAGAAATTGAGTTAATTCCCCTTCAGTTATTTTAAGGAGGTTACTGATTAATTGTGATGGCTAAAACTACAAATATATTCTGTTCTCAGCCAAAAGAAATCGATGAACATTTGGGGAATCATGCTGATTTGCTTTCTTGCCAAGAGTGAGATGTGGTGCTCGATACCTCTTTCGCTCTAGGTGGAGTTTTCTTGTAAACAAACTTGAGTTGTCCAATTATTCACAGCACACACATTTTGTTTCTCTGAGGTTTAACATGTAGAAATCATTTTCTTACTCTGTGAAAATGTACAATTCTTAATGTTTTACCTCTTGGTCACAGTATGTTTCTTCACAGGTGGTGCATTGCTACATTTATAGGGGCATTAATACATTCATGTAAACCAGTGTGACAAAACAGGGTGAAACAATTGGCTGAAATATACAGTATATTGCATGTCCAGAATCTGCAAGTCTGTACTTGTGCGATTGCGTCTGACAAGCAAGTGGGATCTTCATTAGGCGACATCATAAAAACAAACGCTGTAAAGTTCTTGCATTAAAAACCAAAACTCTAATGTGAAGTAGCCTAGGCTATACTGTATAAAGCTAAAGCCAATATCTATGTTAGCTTAGCTTACCGACATTAAAGGACGCCCCCCTCCACTGTTTTTACCCTAGCTGGTTTCCCCTGCTTCAAGTCTCAATTCTAAGGTAAGCTAACTGTCTGCTAACTTAATATTGACAGAAAAAAAAATATTATTATGGTATTGTGATTTGTCTTGTCTCTTGCAGCAAATCATAGATTATCATTATCAGTATGTCACATAATGTGACAGCTCACCAGCCTCACAGTTAGTTTCACATATTTTGATTATGACAGTATCTAATGATTGTATTTTGTTTCTGATCGTGCAGCGGGTGGTTTGAACAGCTGTCACACTTGGCCTGAATGAAATCCAAGGGGACATTTTCATGGCTACTTGAAATGGAAAATTCCTAATGCCCTTTGATGCCTCTTTTGTTGACATTTGCACATCATTCAGACTGACATTTTTGGTACTTTTGGAAACCTTGGCAAATTGAGTCAAACTCAAAATAAAGTTATCGGAGCACTTGCTGTGTTTGGGTGCAAAATGGGTTAGGAGCATTAAGCCTGTATGACCTTCGGAGATGAAGGACTCCACTGTGAGACATTTTTTTATTTACTTAACAATTCAAATTAAATTGATGTGATTTACATTGTACATCAAAACATCATTATCTTAGATAGTACAGACACGGGTATGATTAAAGAATACCACATAAAACAACACATATAACAGCAGTGAGCATGTAAAATCACTGTTTAACCATTAGATTTTAGAGAAAAGGTAGGTTTCATGGCAAACAAAGTTTCCTGCTCTGTAGCTCTACGTGGTACAGAAACTTATTGGAGAGCACCCTCTAGTGATTAATCCTTTGAAAATCTAATTACACACGTCCACCACTGCATGAAACCTCTTAGTCCTGTTTGTGCTTTGTGCTCTGCAGGGTAGAGGAACATGGCCTGAGATCATCTTTGGAGATCTTTTCAAACCACCTTTTCACAATCACAGCTACGGGTATATGGGGAAGTTGTTAGATTTTGAGATATCCTTGTAGTAAGTTTTGCTGAAAAAGTCTTAAAGTAAAGTATAATGTAAAGAATCTTTGTAACTTTAAATCAAACAGACAACCTAGGTACATTTTGCCTGTGAAATTATTGTAAGCTCTATGTCCTGCATTTGTACTTTATTCAGTACTGCATCAGCTTTTAACACAGACTGCAGGGTGACTCAGAGGAGAGTGAGTAATGATATAGTCATCCATGTCATAACGAACACCTTTAAATCCTTTCTTTTCCTCCTTTTTAGACAGTGCACAAATGCAGATAAAAAACGATTTTGTCAAACTGTTTCTTCAGATTTTTGTAGGCTGATAAACCTGATTAGGAATCTTAGTTATAGCCTAGTTTCATTCTTCTATAAACTTTTGTGCTGCAGTTTAAATGAAGACTGTTTCACTGTTAGGCTATTTTTTTTTATAAAATAATGATAGTCCAGTTTGTCTTTCATCTGCTAAATGGCTTAATTTAAAAATGTCATTGAAGAAACATCAACCTCTTGGTTTATCTTATAGGACACGAATTGAATTTGATTATGTCTTTACTTATTCTACTGCTGACAGCAGTATTCTTCTACACTCCTACTACCTTTTATTTTGAAAAGCACAATTGTAGGCTACTTATAAATGTCACTTGACGCTTATTAATTTGAAATGACCCGGAAATACAGTCTCGACACTTTGTCTTCTTCCCTTTTTTTTGTATTCTGCTCTGCAGGACGCTTTGCATCATGGCTCAAGCTGTTCAGAAACTCGTTGCTAAAGTTCCTACTTTAGTGGGTTGTAAGTTCATTCGCTGTCGTGTTTTAAACAATTGAAAACTTAGATAGATGACCGAAGTATACAGCACTATCTAGGTAGGCCAAGTTGTTTCATATTTCTGCACAAGTTTAGTGTGACCTCTAGTACGGTTAACCAAGCTCAGGTGTCAATACTTCAAACTAAGTAGCCTACAGGTGTTGTTTACAAAATAGGCCAGCAATATTTTGGTCTTTTTCGAAGTACATTTTGTCTTTGGAGAAGTAGACTGGAACATTAGCGTTTAACTGTGCTCCTCAGCTACAGCTGTTCGTATATAACATTAAGTTTGTTTGTCTCTCTTGCAGCCGCTGTCACATACTCCAAACCCCGACTGACCACCTTCTGGCACTATGCCCGCGTGGAGCTCGTCCCACCTTCACCTGCTGAAATCCCAAAGGCTATAGAGGCCGCATCGGGCCTCATCAAAAGCTATCAGGCAGGACGCTTGAGACAAACAACAATAAGGGTGAGTCCTCACAGAGACGTTGTTTGTGAAGCCTCTGGTGAAAAGTTTGCGTTTAAATGTAGTGACATTTTTAGTTCCAATTCTTAAAAAAGTGGTCCTACACAATTTGGAAACATAATCTAGTCCTAAATTTACGTTAACCTGTTATATTTTATTGACTTTAAATATAAAATTTCAGATAGCAGAGCTAAAGACCAAGTCCGGAAATTGGTCTGGTCGCTGGAAATGGTGCCAATCCACTTCCTGAGCACTGCCGAGGTGCCCTTGAGCAAGGCACCCCCCCCCACACACACACACACACCAGCTCAGGAGCGCCCACTGTGTCCATAGGATCCTGTTTGAGCATGTTTGTGTAGCATGTTTACTGGACAGAGTGTAAAAACAAATTTCCCCTCGCAGGATCAATAAAGTATAAATTATTATTATTATGTACATGATGTTGGTTTATAGAATGCTGTGGTTATTTTGTGCAACAGTACATGGTTAAAATCAAGTTGACCTACATATACAAAAGACATTACTTGTTCAAAATAGTTTTTGCTAGCAGCACGTATAACCAAAGTGATTTTGTGCCATCTCAATTAGTTCAATTGAAAATGACTCACAGAAATCAGGGGTTGTTGGGGAGGATTTAAAATATATTAACAATAACAGACTTTGTACACATCAGATGTACTGCATTGCATGAAGCTGGCCTTGGAAACATGAAGGTATCGAGAGTGTGTGTGTGTGTAGTCTGTGACTGTTAACATGTTCTAATTGATGAGTCTGTTACAAAAGCCATTCTCCTGAGCTAAACTTGAAACTTTGTTTGTCCTTTTTTGTAGGATGCTTTGAGGAATGGACTTGTGGCCACCGAAGTACTGATGTGGTTCTACATTGGAGAGTGTATCGGCAAAGGAGGCATTATCGGATATGATGTCTGAAAGTTGTACTTGTCTCTTTCCCTCTGCACTTCAAAATGTCACATTCTCAACAACCTGCACTTACATTTCAAAATAAACAGATGTCTATAGTCAGAAGAATATATATATTCTCCCTTGAGTATTTATTTCCAGCTTGAGTAAATCTTTTATTTAAAACAGAGATGCAATGAAAAAATACAAAAGCACAACAAATGAAGACTACTTTAGGGTCTTGTAGAAAATACCTGACTTATTGTAGGAAAGGAAGGTTTGCAAAGGGTTGATGATAACATTCACTGTTGTAAGACTGCAAGGACTTATCAATAATTAAAAATGGGAATTGTTTACGAGTATCACATTTACAGAGAGACTGCCAATGGTGAGAGTTTTTCTTCATCGAGCGGCATGTTTTGCAGATTTTGCCGTTATGTAATGATAGACATCTCCTCTCGTTCTCGACTTTCCGACATTGTTTTTAAAACATTTTCCAAGTATCTGTGGAAAGCTGGCTTCACATGCTGTGGTTCATCCTCCAGGTTCCAGTGAATGAGCGGCAGCCCGCTCAATTTTGAGCCTGCATCAGAAACAATAAACATGTTAGGCTGTTAATATAAAATATAAACAACTCGTGCAACAGCTTTGTGAGGCCTGCAGTACAAATACCTAAAGACAGCCGTTTGTCTTTCACTTCGCTGCCAGGCTTGTGGTGAGCGATGAGTAGACACTGTTCAGCTTGCAAACCTTGAGTGTAAATGAACATCGAATGCCACAACTCTAATTCATCTAGGTGAGTGGAAACATCTGGATTAAAAATGATCACAACACCGCTGGCATCCTTCATCAGTGCTGGCCAGCAGGATTCAAATCTATAAAGAGAATATATACTGAACATCTGTATCTTTGGACAAGAGTCTTAAAAGAAAGTCAATTATGTACAGTGATTTATTTTCCTACTATCAAAATAATCAACAGGGTAAGATCTCAACCTCTGTTAAAAGTAATTTATCTTACTTGAAATTTCCGGAACAATCCCAAAGCTCCACCTCGTAAACCCTGTTGTCTCTGATGTTTTCAGGTTGTGATTCAAATTCGAGTATCCTTAAAAAAAGAAATCAGTGGACATTGAGAGCTGTTTACTTATTCACTTGATTTGACACTAAATTTAAAATGATTTTCCAAATATTTTGTTTAATGTATTTCCATCTTATCTGGGACTTTACTCAGTGAGAAAAGTTTCAGTGCAGTACTGAAGACAAAGTCAATTGGGACACAGGTTTTGTTATACCTTACTCCTTGGGTAGGACTGTATTCACCTCCGACAAACTCTGTGGTGTCGGAGAGAAAATTAGCAAGAACTGTTTTCCCACTCTGAAAAAAAAAAAGAAATCATGATCTTAGTCACATCACTTAATTTTTTGACTAGGCCTCTTTCACAGAAACCTTTTGGTTTTGTCATAGCAAGTAACACATATTTGTTTCCAATAACATTTGAAGGGTGAACTCTCTCTACATGTTAGGGCTCTGGTTGGTGAAGCCTTATTAATATAGGGTCCTCGCCAGTGGTGTAGAGGTGCCTGAAGAAGTGGGCATACTCTCAATTGTTCCCCAAGTGTCCCGTCCAGCAGAGAAAAAACGGCCTTTGTTAATAACAGTGACGTAAGAATCCTCTTGCATGTTGAGTTAGTGTGTACTAGCCAATTAGAGACCGAGTAGGGAGGGTCATCCCTTCACCATACTAGAAGTTGCCGCATCCTACCAAATACTGTCAGTCAATCAATAGTGTGAATCAGGGGAGATTTAGAAGTACCACACCACTGGTCCTCGCTCACCCTGCATTATTCTGCCCTGCAAAGGCAAAAGGCAGTAACTTCAATTTTTTCAAATATGAGTTTTGGTCATTTTTGGAACATTACAGATGTGCTTTATTATGTGGAAAGATATCTTGAGTCAATTGTGTTGTTGTTGTTTTGAGAAAATAGTAGGTTGTATTTGCCTTAACTTCCAAAAGCCCTGGAGAAACCAAGGCAGAGTCCAGTAACTTCACTCATCAGGGTCTTTGCCTTTGTACTGCAGCATTCAGAAATACTCAAACTGAGTTAAGGTCTTCTGCCTTGGTATCGCTGTGGATCAAAGTGAAGTTACTGTTTCACTGCAGTGGAGTTAAGGTGTTATGCCTTTGTTTTAATATCTGTCATCAAGCGCTTCTGACACACACAGTAGCTTGACTAAAGTGTAACAAAGAAATAGTGTTGGTTGTGTTATTTTAACCATGTAACCAAGTGATATACAGTATCAAATGGAAGTTAATGCCTTTTGCCTTGGCATGACCAATGCAAAGGCAGAGTACCTTAACTTCCAAATGAGGGTCAAAGGTCATGTTTGAGCTAAATATTTTTGATGAACATTAATAACCTCATTAAAAAGACAAAGAATTGCCACATTTCCAATATTCTGCCTGCAACTCATTTGGCTGGACAACAAAAAGACTTTAAAGTCATTTTTCTCAGGTCTTTTGCCTTTGTAGGGCAGCATTATTCTGTTGAAGGTACTTAAACTTGAGTATTTTTTAATTATTTTCTTCTTTAGTGGAGAACAGTGACATGGGGCTGATCTTTATTGTTTTTGACTTTCTCGTAGAATTAGAAGTAACTGAACCATCATGTAATGAGTGCCATCATCTATGCTGTCCTATCATTGACCAGTCAGTATGTACGCTGTGAAAAATACAATCTATTACTTTTCTGAGGTTAAAGTTTTTGCCAGATTGCTGAACAACATATAGCCAAGCCAGACACACATAGAGAAACGTAAGCATACGTATGAGTTAAATAACGTAACGTAACAATAACGTTGCAGGAATAATTACTATTTTTTATCTCCTAAGCCGCTAAAAGCTGCTCAGCTGCCTCCGTTAGTTCTTATCTATCTACAACAAAGGTTATGCATGTTCATCTTTGCATTGACTTACCTCATTTGGACCAACAAACAGGATTTTTGCTTTGAACATTTCCACTCTGCAGAAGAACCAGCTCGCCTACAAGCCACGCGACCAAAACAATTATATGACAACTAACTATGTTTCTGCACAATGCTATGCTAAGCTTTTTGGTTTCGCGTAATCGTCTGTGCACAAAATGTTTACAATCTTATTAACTTGCTTTTTTTTTTATTTTTTTTAGAGGAGCTACAGATACCTTAGCAGTACACTTCCGTTTTGTTTCTATGGTATCAACAACACTATTAGCTTCCTCCTGTTCATTGGTTCTTCTCTGGTTTAATCAAATATCGTCCCGCCCACTTTTTCATCTCGGAACGAATCAGTAGAGAGAAAAATAGGTCTGCGTCATCACGTTGCCTCAGAGCTAACCAATCCGATTGACCGTCCAGGAGGGGGCTCTTCAGTTTGGAGTAGCGTTGTTCGCAACCGACTCTTTTTTTTGTAAGTAATATTTGTGTTTTCAGTTGTGTTACTTGTTTACGGAGTGCAATTTTTAAGCTCGAACATTCATAGTTTAAGGTCAATGATTTTTGTCTCGTAGAATTAACAACATGCTCTCTGTCTGTAATACAACGTAAAGCTTAGCAGCCACTTATCCTGATATTGTGGACTGCCAGTTGCCATGGAGTAAGCTCAGGTAGCTTGCATCGTCAAATTTGTCTTTTTAATTTAATAGTTGAGAATACGGGGATACTAAGGTAATTTAAAACGTCTAGTGTTAACTAACTCTCTCCCCTCAAACTGTATGTTGTCATTTATTAAGATTGTATTTTGTTTTGTCAGTAGGAATAGTAGCCTATGTCTCCAGAGGATGAACTCCACAGTCCCCCTCTTGGTTTCAGCTCTACCAGGGAGGATGTTAGTCTCAGCTGTGCTGATCTCGCTACCTCTCAGGAGCCATGGAGAAGAAACAGAGCCCACAGCAGTCTCCAAACAAGAACCCCAGAGGCTGACATCAATTGGTGAGGTCCTATAATGCATAAACATTTGATCATACTGCCTAATATGAGAGGATATAGATATCCTCACTGCAGCCAAGCCTAAATTATTTCAACCGTTTCCTTCCTGTTTGTCATTTAGCTGTGGAAACTTTGCTGTGGATGGAAAAAGCAATTTCCTGAAAATATTGACAGATGCAGAAGCAGCTGCAAACTCTGCTGCCATACAGCTCGTGTCTTTTAAAGATGCCATGGAGGATGGATTCACAGTATGTTTTTTCTTTTGTTTACTTACTTTGCAAACACCAAAGAAATGTAACCCTATTAAGAATAATTCTAAATTGAATTCATGTCACACTATTCTTACTTTGTTTTTCTCTTTATTAAGGATTCAAGGCAGTGTGCCACAGACAAACGTAGAATTATAAGGCAGAGAGGACTTTTGCTGGAGAAGTTGGAGGACTTCAGAAGAATGAATAAGTCTGTCCGACAGAAACTGAAACAGCTCCAAGAGACAGAGGTTGGTCAGAATATATTTGCCTTGTATACATGTATGCTCAGGATAACTAGCCATAGGTCTGTCAGAACTAGCAGTAGAATTATTGTGGCCATTATATGATCATAATAAACACCTTATCCAAAGGTGTCTTGGATTTCTTTTCTCACTCCCTTTTAACGTGTATTTTATAACCTGTGTCTTTGCATACAGGCTCAACAAATTGATGCAGACCACCAAATTGATATTTTATTGAAGAAGCTCTCTCAGGCCGAGAGTGAAAATGAGGTGAATGTTTAATTACGTATATTATTATTATATTATTATTACATATATTAAAGATATTTAAGCTTTTTGCTTTAATTGGTAGATGTGAATTGTGGAGACTGAAAGGGTTAATCTGGGTCAATTCTATTGACTGGATACTGGTAAAGTTAATGCAAAGACTGAGTGATCCAACAAAGCCACATTATGTTCTTAATTATTATGATCTGAATTATATTACATACAAACATCTACTCTGTGAGAATTCATGTTTTGTACTTTATAAATATAATTCTAAATTATAGTCTCATATCATGTATTGATTGCTGTCATTTTTGTCCTTAAGCGTTTAAAAAGAGACTTGAGCGAGACGGAGAGGAGAGTGGAGGACCTGATGGCTGAGCGGAGAGAAGAGCAGGTAGGCACAGAAGACGTTTTCATTTAGAGTTTCGGATAGACCTTGAAGACCTCATTGGAAAGCACCTCGCTATCATTATCTTTGCAGGAGAACATTAAAGGTACCGTCCACATCACCAAGTCTTTGGAGGCAACTCGTGCTCACCTGCAGGGGCAGCTACGCAACAAGGAGGCGGAAAACAATCGCCTGACTGTGCAGCTACGGGTAAAAAAAAAAACGCCTCTATCCGCCATCACTCTGTAAACTGATCTAAAGAATTTACATTCACTTGGATGTCATTTCATCGCAGTGTGTGTGTGTTGAGGCATACTGTTTTTATTAATGTCTGCTGATTTTAAAACCAGTCTCTTCTGTTCATTATAATTATTGTAACGGCGCTTCTTGGATGATTTTGATTATCCTCAGTTGTCTTGCCATTAACTATAACACTAAACATCCTTAATTAAAGATATATATACTCGGGTGTGGGTAAGTAAAAGTACAGGGACAACTTCTGCTGTGCGTCTCATACTTTTAATGTCCGTCCGTAACAGAGCATGACATAACCTGACTGAACAACAACAACATTGACACCTTACTTGTCTTAAAGCAATATCACTCCTCAAACCGTAACCACGGGTAACCTTAAAGGCAAAGTGCATCATATCAAACAGATACTCTTGTAAAGTACAAATTATAAATGTAAATGAAATTAGCATTAAATCAAATAATGTATATTATATATCTATAAAATAAAACTTCACAAAAATAAATCTCATCTCCATCTTAATTAAAATTGCACCTTTAAAAACAGAGGTTTACAAAGTGCATGACAGACGAAGCAAGGGCAGGAGCTCATGAAAAGAGCATGATAAACATTCAGAGTCGGGATACACAGAGTAGTCTAAACAATTCAGACAAAAAGGCCAGAACGAAATGCAAATGCAAATATCAACAAGAATAAATGCAAATGAAGGAATGAAATTCATACAACAAGCAGGTCTCAAAAGGCAGTTTAAATGATAAAGAAATATAATTAAAGAATACAATCTCAACAAAATGATGAAAAGTTTATAACACACACAGGAAATAAAAACACATGAAGAACAAATGATTGATAAATAAGTAAATGAAGCCTTAAAGGTCCGTAATCAGAGGGCATCAGAATACGGACAAGGAATGTCAAAATGTATTTAGAGCAGTTAAAGGATTAAAAAAAAAAAAAAGAGAAAAGAAAATGACATTTAAAAAGTGAGATCACATAAAAAATAAGTCTATAAAAGTGAGTTTTATGAAGTGATTTCGAAGAAGTTTCAAATTCTCTCCTCAGGCAGGCCGTTCCAAAGTGGCAAAAAGCACGGTCACATTTAGATTTGAGTCTCAACTTTGGAATGACCAGTAGAGAACAACCTGAGGATGTCAGGTTGCGAGATGACTCATAAGCGATCAGCATTTCAGAGATGTAATCCATGCAGCACCCAATAAAACAAGCTTTAAGAGTGATCAGTAAAATCTTAAAATCAATTCTTAAACTGACAGGGAGCCAATAGAGGAAAGACAAATCTAATAATCTATGATAATTGATTATCTCTCCACAGGTGCTACTAAAGTCAACAACATGGATATCTTTGAGATACTATGAAGTAAAGGCGTAATAATCAAACGTATCTTTTTAAAATAATGTTTTTTTTCCCCCCAGACTTTAGAGAGAACCTTAACGGAGCAAAAGTTGGAGGTAGACGATCTGAAAGTGTCCATCACGTCTTTGACTGAAAAGGCAGCACAAGACAAGCTATCCCTCAAAAAAGCCACGCGAGCACAGAAACTGAGAGCTGAGAGGTTCGAGGTCGCCATTGAGAAATGCTATGAACAATTGAGAGAAAAGGTATAAAGTCTGTTTTTTTGTGTGGTTCTGTTCAAAGTGTCTGTTAAGGATTGTGCTTTAACTTTTTAACTTGTTTGGCATTCAGGATGCTCAGCTGGCAAACGCCCGCTCAGAAAGAGACTCGAGGAGTAAACAAAAGGAGCAGATGACAGATGAGAACAACCAACTTTTAGCTCATATAGAGATATTGAAAAGGTTGGCCATTTTTTTGTCTTCTTTCCCACACACCGCCCCCTTTTGATTGTGGAAATCAATTTTCACTAATGAATTTTTAATGTGTGTGATCAATACAGCCACATTGCAGACGTGACAGGGAGGCTGCAGAAGGAGAAGGACGAGCTCAACGCAGCCAACGAAATTGTGATGCAACGAGTTGAAAAACTCGGCGCTGAAAATGGAGAGCTCAGCGTCAATAATGCAACACTGAAGGTACAGCTTGCCGAACAGCTTGCATGCATGTGTCATTACTGTAAACAGCATTAAAACCCTGTTGTGAATATGTTTCCTTTAATTACTCACACCTCTTATTGCTTACCTGCAAAGAGAGGATCATCTGTCAGTCTTTCTCATTTGGCAATTCTGTTTCGCCTTAATGTAAATGCGCATCTTTTATTTTATTTTGTCCGTTTATTTAACACTGACACATGCAATAAATTGCTTCATATGTAAAACAGGGAAGAAGCCATGCGTACAGGTTTCTAGCTGTGGTTGAGTTTGTATCCCTGTCCCTGGCTTTGAGGCTTTAAGGATTAAAACAGAATCATTAGACTTAAAGAAATACTTACATAGTGATACTATACAAATATAGACTTTATGAACACAGTACAAATAAAAGACTAAATAAGAACAAACAGTAAAATGAAGGTCTTATTCGTGAGGAAGCTGGAAACCAGCATTTTCTCTCTCATTTTTCTTTTTCGATCATGTTTTGGTGTTGGTGTGTTTCCAGGCGTCAGTGGCGGAGTTGGAGCAGCAGCTGGCTGATTCTGAGTCGGCCCTGATAGAAGAGAAGATCGTGTCCCAGGAGAGGAAACATCAAACTGAGAAGTGCCAGTTTCAGGTTGACATCTGCTCATTTAGCTTTTTACCTTTTTTTTTTTCTTTCTTGTGATTTGTTTTTAAGAGCTCAAAGGGGAAGATTAGGTCGGACACACATTTTACAGGAAGCAAGATTTTTAAACGCGCCAATTTTTATTGAAAGCTAACTTTGTACGGCCTAAAAACCTAACATTGCAAATTTATTGCCATTATTTTATATGTAAATTAGATGTTTTAGAGTCTGTTTTCCGATTAGGTAAAAAAACAAAACACTGTGGGGAAGAAAGCCAGAGTCATAATATGAGAAAATACAAAGCATAGTAGTGACAAGTTAACTTTAAATCATTTTTTTGTCTCTTTTTTTTTTGCCATAAACAAAAATCTAATTTTGTGCTTTGCTCAAACTGTTTCAATCATAGAAGGTTTTACTTCCCTGTTTTTGATTTCCAGGCTGCAGAGCTTCAATTCGAGGTAGAGGATCTGAGGATGAAATATGCAAATCTTTTAAGAGAGACAGAGAAGACGAGAGATGAGAACGATTCAGAAGTTGAGAAGGTAAGCACCTGCCCCTCTGTATGACGACTGTTCCTTTTTCATTAAATAATTGATTTCCAAAACAATGAATACCATCATGTACATTTGACTATATTTGAATGATGTTCTTTCTCTTCATTTCTTTGTTATTGCACTTGTACAATACTGTTGTGTTTTCTCAGTATGTTCAGCTCTATCTCCTGCTGCTGAATGGCTACTCCGACTGTTTTTGTAGCCGAAAAGCAAGAGAAGCATTAAAAAAGTTTTTTTTTCACCTGGTTCTGCAAACTACAAAACCTCTGACGTTAATTCTTTGGAGCAAAACACTTCAGCTAACAACTGCTGGGGCTCATTTTAAAGATCAATCTTGGCACGTTCTGCACACCTTAAGGATAACACCCAGCTTTGAGCGTCACTTTCAGAGGAGTGTCACATGTTATGGCTTGTGTTTTTTTCTGTTCTCCCATATCCAACTCCTTCTGCCGTCCTCCGGTGCCCAGGTGAGGCAGGAGCTGCAGAGGCGTGTGGAGGAGCTGAAGTCGTTACCAGAGTTACTGAGCTCAGCTGAGCAGAGTCTCTTCGAGTGCCAGGAGAACCTGCGGCGCTCAGAGAGGAAGTGCTCAGAACAGTCAGAGTCCGTTAGGCAACTGCAGGTTAAGGTGTGGAAAAGTGAGCCGTTGAGGTCAGAGAATGTAAAAATGTAGGCGATAGCACCAACCCCATGTGTCTGTCGACGCATCTTGTGTTTTTGGTCCTGCAGTGAGATTGTCTGATTGCAGTGGGATGAGTTCCTTTACAGCCATACTAACATATGGACCCAGTCATTGTTGTGCAGTGTGCGTCCTTTTCATCCATCAACATCTTTCTATGAATGTTGATGAACTGCTGCCTTGAAAACTTCCCCTTTTTGTGTCGGCTAGATTGTGGCATTGAATAGCAAATAGCATTGAATGATCTTTTATTCTGCACCGTTTTCTGTGTGATCATGAAGCTTCTTGTTTTCTTCATTCAGTTGAGACGAATGCAGGAGGTTATAAATTCTACATTTGACTCCTTCAGATGGAGAGTCAGACTAAACTGCTGTCATCCTCTGTGGAAATGAAGAACTCCATCCATGAGGCCAATTTACAAATACAAGAGAGGGTGAATTCTGTCCAAAAGTAAGAAGTCCTCTTGTGTTTGTGCTCTGGTGAGCATGTTTGTATTTTTTGTACAGATAAATAAATGTATTTGAATGAATTTAACATGTGATTGTAGACAGATGGAGAATCTGCAGCAGGAAAACCTGGAGCTGGTTCGGAGACTTGCGGGTCAGGAGGAAGCTCTCAGCTACAGCAACCGACAGCTGGACCAGCGCTCGTCGGAGTGTCAGGCCCTCAGCCGGCAGCTGGAGGCGGCTTTATCAGACGTCAAACAGCAGGTACAGCTAAAAGACAGTTCAGTGACAGATGAGACGTACATAGAAAACAATGCATTATGCAAAATAGAAAGTATTTTTCCAATAAATATTTCTCTTTTGTATCTTTTGGTAAGCTTTGATTGCTACAGTCTACATCATCAAGTCATCAAGATGAATAAATGCAACTTGGTCACATTGTCTTAACAACACTACAACCAATTTTACATTTTGTATTTTTCAGAATTTGAAGAAACATCAATAAATAACATTACAAATATTCCAATGGTTTTTTTAATGGGTTTTTTTTGGGGTGTTTTGTGCTTTTATTGTAGAGATAGGACAGTGGATAGAGTCAGAAATCAGGGAGAGATAGTGGGCAATGACATGCAGGAAAAGAGCCCCTGGTCGGATTCGAACCCGGGCAGCCCGTTTGGAGGAATATGCCTCTGTACATGGGGTGCACTCAGTAACCGTTAGGCTACCTGCACCCATATTCCAATGTTTTTTTCGACCACTCTGTACCCACATTTTTCAGAGTTAAAGTGATAAATCTTGACATTTCATGAAAACATTTGTCCTTTCACTATTTGATATAAACAATTAGAGCACCTTAACGTCAACGTCTTTGATACTTTGAAGTGTTTTCAGATAACTATGTTGCACTCAGGACATGATGTGTTTCATTTTTCCTCTTGTCCAGGTCAACAAGGTCAAAGGCCGAGCTGTTTCGAGAGAGGAGGCCCTTCAGACTAGAATCCTGGAGCTGGAAGCCGAGAAGAGCCGAAGAGATAACGAGCTGCGGCTTCTTCGTCAGAAAAAGATCACTGTGAGTGTCCTGCTTGTCTCTATCAGAGAAAGCCAAACGTTTTCTCGTGTTGCAGGCTCGGATATTGATATCGAGCGAAACTGTCGTCTTTTTTTCTCTGCATCTTAATCTTCAGGCAGAGAAACAGTTTGAGGTGCGTCTGAAGGACCTGCAGATCAGCCTTGACCAATCAGAGAGCCACAAACAAAGCATTCAGAACTATGTGGATTTTCTGAAAAACTCGTACACCACAATGTTTGATGAGGGACTGCAGACGACAACTTTTGGATCGTCGTATTTTCTAAAGTGAGTAAAGATTGATGTCTTAGGGGGTTTCGTGTGTGTGTGTGTGTGTGTGTGTGTGTGTGTGTGTGTGTGTGTGTGTGTGTGTGTGTGTGTGTGTGTGTGTGTGTGTGTGTGTGTGTGTGTGTGTGTGTGTGTGTGTGTGTGAAAATCACTTTTTGAGAACCTATTGTGAGTTTGATAGTTTTGGACTGTCTTTTGATACTTCTACAGTTTGCTGGAAATGTGGGACTTTGATTTTCCAGGTATCAGGAAAATTGACTGTAGTTAGAGAGGTTTGATGACTGTTTTTTTTTTTAGCTTATGTACAAGAAGTAATTGGTGCTGTCGTGAATGTATAAACTTAAAATGAGGCTTCTGGGTAAGACTGACACTGACTAAGACAATCTGTGGAACATTACTGAGTGACTAAAAGAAGCCATAAAATGTCTTAATTTAAGACCTACTTTGTTTCACTTGAATAATTTGTACAACACCTTAAACAATGTGTACAAGTGTCCGCTTGTTGTAAGAGCCTTCAAAAGAAAATCAACATTGTAGATAGATACAGTAAATGGATTTAGTCGTGAATGTGATTTTGTGCTTGTGATGCTTCAATTTGCATTTTTTTTAATCCATTTAAATTAAAAAATGTTGGGTTTTTTTAGTCTGTTATCAGATTAGAAAAAAGGACATCTGAAGATGTTTTGCTGGGCTCTCGGTCAAAGTAACAGCCATTGAATTCAATTTCTGTCTTCCAGCTGGAGAAAAATAATGTGCCACTAGGTGGAACTATTTTGTTGCCCATCTTGTTCCTCTTTGAGTGTCTCATTTGACTCACAATGCATGGTGGGCATTCTGATCTGTGTGCATCAGGCTCCAAATCAGACTAGGTGTTTCCCTCCATTCTTTAAATACAGAGAGTAATGAACGCAATTGTTATCCAACACAATGAGTGCTGGTATATGTTGTTGTTGCACATGTCCATGTTACTTTTAACTGGTATGATAAACGACTTGTTCATTCCTCCTAAAAATGAAATATGCTGCGACTTGACTCCCATCACATAATAATTCCTCTACCGTGACTGATGCTGATGATGGGAAATTAGGAATAAAAATGATCATGAGATGATCTCATTTTTACTGAATTCAAACGTGTCCATGTCTGCATTGATAATAGAAAATGTGTGATGATTATATTTAATGTGTTTGTGTTCTGAATCCCAGCTGGACTGAGATCACTGATGCTGCAGATCAATTGCTCAGATGTCAGACGAGAAGCTTCATGCCTGTAGGGCTGCAAACATAATAACTGATACACACGAACCTCTGGGATATTTCCAAACCACTTTAGACTCTGCTGTTAGTTTGTTCTCGTACTTTTATAATGAACGTTTTAAAAAAAAAAAAAAAACAAGACTGCAGGTATCTGCTGCAGCACGACTTGAAAAGCTGAACTTGTGCTGTACTTTTTTTTGTTTTACTCTGTTGTTGCTTCTTGTGGTCCCTCTCTGTATCTATGGTAATAAACTTCCCTTGTGAGTCCCGACCTGCGTCCAGACTCTTATGTGGTGTCATTGTGAACAGACTCCCTTTGGGTGAGCCGGGCTTCTCTCAAATTCTCAGACACAAAGCTCTATTGTGCTCTCTGTCAGGGGATGGAAGCATTTCATCTCTGCGTGCGTCAGTACCCTTTGTTTTTCCTTTTTTTTTTTTTTCTTGTTCTCTCTCTTTGCTCTTGCACGTTTACATAATTTTGCTGATCAAACTTTGGGAAATGAGTTGTCTCTGCTGTTTGCTGGGAACAAAGCTTACATGTCAACTGAGATAGTGTCATGAATCACAACCATGATGGAGATCCAAATGTTTTAGGGTCAAGTTATTCATTAAGTTGGATGACACAAGTATTTATTGTTTTTCTTGCAGGACAGCTACCACAATCAGATGCACATATAAAAAAACAAAATCTGAAGTGCATGTGATAATAGCATTCAGACTAAGCCATACTCGTGAGAATCAGCAGTGTAACATGAATTTGCATTCTTCATGCAATTATTTGTTTAAAAAAACTTTATTGACATAATATTCAGCTAATACTCACTGTGCTGCATTGTCAGGAGCAAATAATGTTTTCCATACTCAATGTAGCATCTCTCCATGGGGAGTTTAGAATATCTTACCCAGTAACTTGCAACCGGCATCTGTCCAACAGCAGGAAAACCCCTCCGAGGTTTACATTACACCCAGTCCCTAAACTATTCAGTGACATGTAGGTCCTCTCAGAAGTGGGTCAGCCAGATGCAGTTGTAACCATATAGCTCATTTCCTCCTGAAAACTGTTACAACAGACCCCTTAAGAGTTGAAATTAGTTCACATTATTGCTAACATTAAACCAAAGCATTTCCTCTAATGTGGAACTCTTAGAAAAACTCCATAGTCAAATTACTTTATTTAAAAAAATAAAAAGGCATAGATTGGATGTTTTGGAAGTTACAACCGAAGGTAAAGTTTATTTTGCAGCCATCAGTTATATCATAACATTTAAAAAACAAGTCAAACATGTACTATTGTACAGTATCTCATGATTGACTATTTTAATACATGAAGAGACAAATAGAATATGAAACCTAAACCATAAATAAAATTAAAGAGTATACATTAAATCAACAGGAACTTTGCAACATTTTGGAATGGCTGATTTGGAAGCTGCCATAGCCATTTCCATGATGTCTTGTCAAAAGAGGCTTAAATATGTGAAGTAACATTTTGGAATAAAATCAGAGAAAACATTAAAGGTGCACTATGGAGTTTTGGTACTAGTGAAATTTGAAAGTTGGAGAAGTGAAACAATTCTATGCAATATTTTCTGAACTGAATACAGCAACTTTACTCTAAGACAAAAATGTGTCCCTGGAACACTGTTTGGAGCTAAAAAGCTCCCAGGAGAGTTACCTTCAGTCACCATAACATAGCACTTTATCTTCAAAAAGTGTTACAGGGACCAGATTTTCCTCTGAGGACAGTTACCACATAATCTGTACACTTCTCCAACTTTCAAATTGATCTGACAAAACTACATAGTGCACCTTTAATGTATCCAAAGTGTATTTTAAAGTTTGAAAGTACAAAAATAAGGATTTTCACAGTAAAAAAAAATCTGCTTCAATAAGAAGAAAACCACAAAGCTCCAATTCTATGAAGCACAATTATGAACTAAATACTTCAGGAGATCAATCCTGCAGACGTCTGCCACCAACAACGTGCACAGTTTCTATCAGTCTGCACTCTTCAGGACTTCTTTTCTCCTTAATATTTGCAGTTTGTGGATATCATTTAAAAGTATTTTGTTGGCTGCTCCTCTGTTGTTGGCGGAGCAGTTGAGGTCACACTTGCAGGACTCGATCATCATCACCATCCTGCTGATGATCTTTCCGTTTTTGCACCGGAAGCTTACAGGCGATGTCTGGGTTCGGTGGGGCATGCAGCATCGCCAATCTGAGCAGGACCCACAGTACCTCGGCCGGAATTTTTTCAGGCTACGGCAGCCTGCGAAGAACAATCTAGTCGGACGTCTCGACTTTTCAGTGTGGATACATGTCTGACCTTTCTGTAGAGAAAAGACACCGAAACCCTCTATTAAACACAACGTCTAATTCATGCCTAATATCTTAACATGATAATGGTAAGATTACAGACAGAAGGTTTTTCAGGGTTAACATTGAGGACATTTCAGTTTGTTATGTACCTTTAATGTCTTTAAAGTGATTTGGTTGCATGGGCGTACTTCACAGATCCGTGTCTCTTTAACCAGTTTGCACTGGAGGTTGTTGTTGGTCACTCGGGTGGACAGTCCTGTGCCACAGGATTTGGAGCAGGGTGACCAAGCTGTGGTTTGAGACACACAATTGAATCCTCTGACCAACATGTGGTGCAGTGGATGACCCCTGAAAGCTACAAAGAGAAAAAAGGAGGTTCAAAAGAGTTTAAGTCAAAGCAGAACGCTGACACAACAAGATCATTTCATGCAAATATCTCTACCTTTCTACTTTGACATACATGTACTTAAACTTCTGCTATTCTTGGAAACTTGAATAGTTTTATCTGAAACAACCAAGTGTAAGTGTTCTCACCGGGTAAAGACTTTGATTCTCCTCTCCACACAGCAGCCAACTCATTGTGTTTGGTCAGCTCATCTTCAGACAGTCTGTCTTTGCTGTGCTTTTTCACGTGTTTCCTTCCCACAGAGCTCTCAGTCTTTGCATCCTCAGGGCAGATGAGTTGTTCGCAGCACCGTCCCGGGACTTTAACCCGTCTGGGCTTGGCACAGCCCTCTTTGGGCAACATGAGCTCATGTGAGCAGAGGGAGACGCATCCAACAGCACCGTCCATGCAAGTGCACTGGTGTTTGCAGTTTGGACGGAAGATTTCACCGTTCTGGTAAATCCTGTTGTTGTAGTCGCATGTTCTTCCATCTGATTTAGCTGTTGCAGGAGAAAAAAAAATAGAAAGCATTGGTCATGGTGGATTTTGGCAACAGGAGAATAAAGTGGAAAGATAGAATGCATTTGAGCAGATTTTATTGTACCTCGGCAAATGCCCTTTGCAGAGCCGTGTTCTCCTCCGAAGTTGCACTCCAGTCCCTTTGTGTGATCACACGGCTGAGTCCTGCTGCAGTCTTCAAAGAGCTGCCGTGCACAGATTTCACAGCATCCACAGCCATCCAGCATGAGACTGACTCCTGCTGCACATCTGGGGGTGTGAGAGGGACAGCGGCAGTCCTTTGGACATGAGGCTGACACCTAAGACACAACATGATGTTACACATTTATACTGCCAAGTTTGCTTTAAAAAAAATAACAATAGGCAAACATGCAACCTATAAATGAACTTTTTTTTTTTTTTTTACCCGTAAAAGGTGCAGGATCAAGACTACAAAAACTTTCCACATCTTCAGAAGTTGTAGTAATCTCTCCCGGTGCATAAAAGACCCTTAGATCTAGCAGTGAGTTCACAGGTAGTTGCTCTTCTTTCTTTTTGGAGTCCCCATCTCCTTTTATACACTCGAGGCAAATCTGACGTATGCAGGCTGAAGAGGTGTCCCAAAACTATGAGAGGAATGCTTCTACACGCGTCCTCCCACAAGCCCATTAGAAGCCCCCCTCCCTCCTCTCTCATACTGAGCCAAGAACCACCCAGTCTGTCTTACTTCCATTCTTTCGGGGCTTTCTGTTTTATAGTAATTAACTGGAACTAGACAAATAGTTTTCTATGAATTTAACAAGTTGATTAAAGGTCACATATTATCGTCCTTTTGAACAAGTTTAAATAAGTCTCAGAGCTCCCGGGAACATTTCTGTGAAGTTTTGTTGCCATAAATCCACTCTGATCCTGTATTTGATCATGTCTATAAACCCCTCTATTTCAGCCCTGCTCAGAACAGGCTGTTTCTGTGTCTGTAGCTTTAAATGCAAGGGAGCTGTGTTCAACCACGCCCCTCTGGAAGGGCTTAGGCTTTATCGCTCCATGCCCAATTGTTTACAATGAGAAGGCAGATTCAGAGGGCAGAACAAACAGCCAGCTGTGAGAGTGTCACTCACCTGGGGGAGGGGTTACTGCCCTTTGTGATGTCATGAGGGGAAAATCTCCAAACGGCCTGTTCGAGCACACATTTTCTGAAAAGTGGAGCAGGCAAAAGAGAGGATGGACTTTTCTCATATTTGGGGGTTTGCAGACAGGCTAGTGTTAGAAAACCAGGTAAAGGGAATTTGTCATAATTTGTGACCTGTAAATTATTATTAACGTTTTTAAATGATTATAAATCATTAAACATACAAAATTCTGAAGTGGTTTAAAAACAGTTTCTGCATGGGTAATTAAAACGTCTTCTGCTAAAGGTATTTTGGTTTCCTGATTTAAAATATATTAACTTTGCTCTTGGTATTTATTGTTGTAACACTGTTTTCTACGTCACATTCTTCCTTCTAGACTACTGTGGAAATGTGGTTATGTAAAGCTCAAAGTAATGTTACATAAAGGGGGCACATTTAGACTTGATACCGGAGATATTTCTTCATCAGCCCTTTGCATGTGAGAGCAGCGCTGCAAAGCAATTCAACATTGGTGCGCCACAAGTCCTGACATAAATATTGAAGTGAAGCTACATATTTCTCTGAGAAACTGAATTTCTATCTGGAATGAAGCGGTGTTTAGACTGCTGCAAACTGCTGAGATCGGTGTTTGTACTCTGTAACCTCGCCGGTGTTTAAAGTCACAGGTGAAATTCCCATCTGTCACCTATCAGGGTGTGGATGGATTAGAGTTTGTTTGACTTCAATATTTCAAAAAGGAGATGAGAGCCTCTTGGAATGCTTGAACCCTAAATATCCTTTGTTTGGTCTGAGCGAGAGAGTCCAGAATGAGAAACACTCACAGAAAAAGAAGAAGAAAAGAAAGACTCAAACTTGAGCAACGCCTGGAGCAGCATTCCTCTCGGGATGAACATTGAGGGTTTCTTTGAAATAGCTGCCAGGATAAAAAGCATCCTCTTCAATCCACATCAAAGGACAATGCAAGATATCAGGGAAGACATGCCTTTCCTTTCATTATAACCTGTGAGAACAAGAGGCTGAGCGGGGCAGATGGCAGAGCACAGCCTCCTTCTTATCTAACTGAGGTTACAAGGGCCAGTTTGAATCAGTGCCAGCTCAGGCAGATGAAGGGCGAGGACGAGCGTGTGCTCCGTGCATTATCCAATGTCTGGAAAAGGACTACTATGGTACAGAGTGGAAACTTTTCCCTCTGAAGGTGTAACATAAAGAATTTGCAGAACCATGTTGGGTAAGAGAAACCTAACATAAATATAAATACCAGGCGGCAGCTGTAGAACTTGGAGGGATTACAGTTGCATGTTAAACTGACCGGTTTAACAATGTTACACTCAACAAGCATTTTTTTTGTTTCTGGAAACACCCATGTTTTACAGAGCAGCATGTGAATGTATCTTCAAGTGTGCAAATTATATAGGCTATAGGCCTGCCTACTATGCAAGCATAAAACTGTCACAAATGATTTCCAAATTGAAGTGACTTTCTCTCTTGTGCCTTCCTCAAAGTCAGAGGTCAGAGGAGTGGGCTCATATATTTTGATATACTCTAAGTGGCAAACCTGAAATGTAACCAGTTACCTCATAGGCTATGTCTTAATTGTTCACTCTATAACTTTCTGCTCCTTCATCGATCAGCACTTCCTGTAAAAACCACACTGTTAGTTTGCATTTCTGTTTGTGTACAGATTTTAAAAAAGGAAGAGATTTCTGTTGAGCGGTTCTCTGGACAGAGTCGGTCTTTCCCCCGCTTTGAGTCTTTTGACAATCCAAGCTAACTGCTTTATGAGTCACACCTGTTTTTACCCGTGTCACCCTCTTTATTTATTCCTATATTATACTTGATACTGTACATTATCCCACTAATGTATAGTTTTCCCTTCAGGGTCACAATTAAACGGGATGTGGAAGTCAATGAATGGGAAAGGTGGGTGGACAGAAAGCAGAAAAAGTTTAGACAGTGGTTTTATGACTATCTATATACATTGATGCTTAAGTGCACATCCAAAATAAGAGGAGAAAAACGTGTGTGGTAGAAAGATTGGCTAGCAGGAATGGAAAGGCAGAAATAACTCCCCAGTGCTTCCCAGTGTAAAACCACACCGGGTCTGGGACAATTTGTTTTGGCGTTTATGTAAGAACAGGTTTATTACTGGACCATAGACTGAAGAATATGTGAAGCTGTACAGATATGATCACAAACCCGGTACATTAAATTACTTCTATAAACATCTTATTTTCTTTGTCTCTTTTATTCTAGGGGCTGCTCTCTGTTCTTTTATGTGAACCATAATTAGCTTTTCTAGACGAAAAAAAAAAAGGGCATAGCTCATAGAGGGCAGCTTCTGTGATTTTGGACAGGTATCCGTTTCTTGAGCTAAGAGAAGGGGCTGATCCACGTACAGTTTGACCTTTATAACACCTGACATTTAAAGGCCATCTTTCTGCTGCACTTCTCCCCTCCAGAAATTGCTGGGATGCAACAGCAGCCGCATAGTTTCTGGAGCCTGTTTCTTTCTCTCTATTTCAAATCATTATTATTGCAGACAGAAACCTTCAAGCAAGCAGCAGAAAGTTGTAAACCTGTTTTATAGTTAACACAGTGTAGGCTACTGCTTAATATTTTCATCTACAAAGTACACATTACATTACAGAACATGACAAAACAAGTCTGACAACAACGTCCTCGGGGAGCACCCGTCCTCAAATGAGTTGTGGGAAATCGTGATTACAGGGAAGTTAGATTTTCACTGCATGTGTTATGCCACTTCACTATTTATTTCAGGTTTACTGGGGTGTTATTCTCATTCTTCTCATGCTCTGCAGTATACAGTTATGAGGACAATTTGTTCCTGGCCCTTTAGTTCACACTTTCCCCACCGTTATCCAATAAGAGTTCTTCGTATTGCACAACCGATTTAAACTTCTAAAACCACATTTGGGGTGTTTCAATGTATTAGTTGACAAATAGCATACCTGTGAAGAAGTGACATTCAGCCATTGATTGAAAGCAACTAAGTAGGCTATATCAAATAAAACTTTGAGGTACACATGGTCATTTTTTACATATATGGCTACAGATTCAGATTTGACAAACGTGTAATACGGTGCAAACGTGACCTTACAGAATTTCAAATGCTCATGACAAAACTGAAACTGTTGCTAAAAATGTAGATAAAAAAAACTTTCTTTACTTTTTCAGTATCTGATTTTGAGGGCAGGACTGCAGTGAGGCCATTTCTTCTATTTAAAGACCGTGCGAATATCACACAGGTGTTTTCACTTAATCGGACTGATTAGATCTCTGCTAAGGTTTAAGAGAGAGAAACTACTGAATGCTAAGAGATAGCATAACCTACCAATATCAATACTCAATACCCTGATAACAATAGGCCTCAGTGTTTTGAAGGTGCCAAACGAGCTTGTTCTGTAAATGCTATTAAGTCTTTAAAGGCTTAATGTAATTAAGTGTAATTAATGTAGGGTTATTCTTCTATTACACAATTCAAAAGTACTAAGTCACATGTGTGAAATACGTCAAATGAATGACTTTAGGTCTACTCAGAGCCTGTTTTTACACTGTAGGTCACTGGGTCTACTGTGCTGATCTACTGTGTGCTGCGTGAAAACATTCAACAGCGCCACCCAGCGGAAGGTTTTTGTAACAGAACTACACCTGTGGAAGAAATATTGTTCATGAAAACAGTTAAATTGAGCTCAACTGGGGGAAAAGTTTGACAACCTTTGCTTAGTCTGTTGTCTAAAGAAAATAACAATCTCAAATATATACAGGTTGTAACAGATTATTTAGCCAACCAAATAAATCAGGTCCGAGTACGACGGTGCGTTCACTTCTTCTTCTTCTTCTCCTTCTCTTGTCCTCGTGTTGACGTAAACATCGACAGAATCAGGAAGTCCGGGGATTTTTTTCTGAGCCAGAAACTTGAATGGAGAGTAGATATGTTGACTTTTAACGACGGTATACGACGTATTCCGATTTTCTTCACCGACTGACGCGTTCAAATAAGTTATTGATGTCGTTCGTTTTGTGATTACTGTCTTAGAACCGATCTTATCCGTCATTTGTTACCCGGAACACCTGGATTATTCACTTTTTGGGTGAGAGGGATGGATGTTCCTCATCTCACTGAGGAAGAAATGGCAGAGATTAAAAAAGACGTGAGTATAAACAGTCAGTGTAAACTTGCCAACGTAGGCCTATAGTTACACCTTTTTTGACCAGGTAAGGTGTAGGGCTTTAATAAAACATAGACAGACTTAAAGCTCTTCTTTTCTCTATTAAAACATGTTTTGTAGGTTGCGTTTGTTTGACAATAAAGGCCTGTTCAAGTAGGAAATACCCGACCCCAACTTCTATTCCCACATCAGCACCCTCTGCATGACTGAACACCATTACATTACGTTTTATAGTGTATAAAGGGGTAGGTTCATTCTTTAGTATCAAAAGCAATACTAAGAACTAAAACAGAAATCTGGAGATCTGAACCAGTCCAGGGTTACAAGTGATTTCAGACCACCAGCTTCAGATTTTGCATCATTTTTTATTAGTTTATGGGGCGTGTTTAGCCTTCCCATCCCCGATATTAATCAGTCTATCATGTTTTTTTATTAATGGAACCAAATTACAACAAAAGTTACATCACGACCATTTATACTGACCCATAGGGCAGATCCAGGCTGTACTCTGTAATAATACCCATTAGCAGCTCAGTCTGCAGGGACTTGGGGTGGGAACCGGAGGGTCGCCGGTTCAAGTCTCGGTGCGGACCAACTATGGAAGTTGGTCTGGTAGCTGGAGAGGTGCCAGATCACCTCCTGAGCACTGCCGAGGTGCCCCTGAGCAAGGCACCGAACCCCCTTCCCACCATCAGCTCCGCCGCTCCGTCACTCTGGCTTCTCTCCATTAGTGCATGTCCATAGGATCCTGTTTCTGCATGTGTGTGTCTATTTCGGCCTATGTGTGTGTTCATGACTTGCAGAGTGTAAAAACTGAGAAAGCCACTGTTGCCAAGCAAGCAGTTGGCAACAGTGGCAAGGAAAGCTTCCTCTTAACAGCCAGAAACCTCATGCAGAACCGGGCTCATTGGTCAACAGCCGTCTGCCATGACCACATGGGCTGAGAAAGAGGGACAGAGTGAGAGACAGAACGTATGACGATGAAGGATTGAGACAAATGGCAACAGTGCCACCTACAGAATATCACAGCAAAGAGAAAAAAATAAGACCCATAGTTGCAATTGTTAATGAGTCCCCTCATGTTCAGGGCCTTGACACCTCAGTTGTTCTCTTTGTCCTGTCCTGTGCGGCTGCTGTGGGTTTAAAGGTGCTGACCAGGCTGCGGCACTACCTCTGCGACAAGATCAGAGCCGAACGCCACCTCGACTACCTGCGCGCCCGCAGGATTCTCACACGAGACGATGCGGAGGAAATTAGCTGCAGGACAACTCAGACGAAGAGGACGGCCATGATGTTGGACATACTGGCAGAAAACCCTCGAGGCTTGGACGCCTTGACTGACTCCATAAGGGAGATGCGTTCACAAAACTTCATCATTGCCAAAATCACAGATGAGGTGCAAAAGGCCAAAAATGAGAAGATCGAGTCTCTCAGAGGTTAGTGTGCAGAGTGTTTGTGAAACCTGTTGTTGATTTCAAATCTGTGATGTGCTCCTGATGCTTTAATTCAACGTTCCTTTCGCTCCACAGCAGGAGTTATCAGTTCCTCATCTGACAGCGGCATCAGCAGCCCGAGCAAAACCAGTGACCTCCTCATGTCGTTTTCAAACAACTCCACCATGCTCTTCCACCCAGACGGAGAACAGAGCTGTTCCACTTCAGGCGCAGCGGCCTCACTCAACCTGCCGTCATTACAGAGAAGCTGCGACTTGCCTCCCGGATCTTGCGCTAGCGTCGCCGTTGCTGCCTCCGCTTCTTCCACTTCCTCCAGCCTCCCCAGACCCGGAGACCCAGGAGCTCCCCCGCTGCCCGATGACGTTATGGTGGAATCCCCCTCCAACATCGACGCAGGAGCGCCAGGATGCACCAGCACAGGAGGGGACCCAAACTTCCAGCCCCTCCGATCACGCTCGCTCACGCCAACGTCACATCGAAGCATCTTTTAATTCCACATCTCAATGAGACAGTTCGCATCCAGTTACAGAGTCAAACCAGCACCATCCACTCGACTAAAGTCTGTACCATTAGCTCTATTATTTACTGTGTTTGGTGCCTTTAAGGTGCCACATGTAATGTTCTGTTACTCTTGGAGTTGAAACCATTGATTGATTAATTGATAAAAAAAAAAAAAGAAAAATTGATTTTAAATTAGCAACTTTGTAACAATATATTGTTTCACTCATTTTTTATCACAAAAAAACAAACAATAGCTTTTTCCAGTATCTTACATGTGAAGATTTTCTGCTTTTCTTTGTCATTCATGGAAGTAAATTAAGAGACTTTGGGGGTTGGTTAGAGGGAGCACATTTTGTATGTCCTATAGACCAGACTATTCTCCATAAATAAATAAACAATTTGTCCCTAATGAAAATGAGCATTTGATGCTGTCTTAGAATCAGCTGTTTGACACATATTCTATAAAAGTCAGATGCCAATGTGTAGCCTCAGATTACAATTGAAGTCAAAATAAAACCTTAATTAGCTTTACAAATATATGTCAATCTCAACAATTATAATTTTCTATCAACCTTTATTTTTCTATTTAACAAAAGAAGCCACAATTCTCAAATGTGAAATATTGAATTATGAAAAAGCAGATGTTCATGAGCTTCACAAGAGCTTCTTTTAAAGTTTAAATTGAAAAAGAAACAGTCTCATATATGAAGAAGAATTCATAATCTGGCACGCATTCCATGGCAGTACAAACATATATAAATTTGTATCTCTTAAAGTATTCAGGTTTGATATCAACAGTACACAGATGTGACTTATCTACTCTTATTCTTTTCTAGTTGGTGTGATTTCTTGATGACCTGTGTCAGGAAAACATGGCAGCTACAGCTACAGTTACAGGTGCTGTGATAAAGTCTTCTGCACTGGAATGTCTACTTGAGCCTTTTTATGTGTTTAAGATGCTGCCTCTGTGTGCCTGAGTCATGTACGTAGCTCTAAGTGATGATTTCTGCTTCATTCCTCTGCAGCTTTAAACCAACAAGAAGTTGCTTTGATGTTTTTATCACTACAGAAGTCATGAATGAGACATGAAACCTACTGCAGAGCGGCATACAAACCCTGTTCTACTTATCACTGCATCAGCTTGTCATGTACGATTGTCTATTGCATACTAAAGGTTTTTTATGAACTTAAAATGGTGTTTTCTGTGTTTGTTGGGAACTGTGTTGCTGTTTCGACACAGGACGGTGTAGTTTTATTTTGTTTGACATTGTTTGCAAAAATTCCAGAAATGGTTCCTAAAGAGACAATATTGATTCATAAAGTCCAATTCATATGGCAGGTTTGATGTTAATAATATAAAACTGGGTTCAGGTTTTCTGCATGTGCCGCCTCTGTCACTTGGGAGGTCTGATATGTGTTGTGGAAAAACTGGAAAAGCTGAAAGTGACGCAGAGGAGTGACAGTCATCGTGGTGAAGGCTGGCCTGATGACTGCACTGACTGCTCTTCATACACAGGAGGAGTTCTGGGTGTCGGACGAGTCACTCTGTGGCTGACTGGTGCACAACAGGTAATTTATATATTACTATTGTAATCTTTGTTGAAATATTATGTACAGTATGTTCACTTTGTCTGTCATATTTTTGCTTGAACCAAAACCAACCTAAACATTTAGATATTGAATTGTATCAAACTGTCATTCTTTTCTGATGCCATTTTCCTGCAAAGATTTAAAGGTAACACGTAATGTCAGTAATTTGCTACAAGCATTTCTTGCCAGTTATATTGTCACGGCTGCAGGCACGTCTGCTACATTAACTTCTCAGTGAGCTAACAGTGGCTAAATGATGCTGCAAACACGTTATTGGTGTCTTTTAAGGGGCTTTGTAGCTCTTATAAATACACTTTTAAAAAAGAGTTGAGAGAACGATGGCTGTGAGCTCATGCAGGAGAACCAGTTAGATAAACATCAGAATAACTGGAATGGTTGAACTCTACCTTACCTTCAACACATTTCTGACATACATTCAATCTCTAACAACATAAAGAAATAACTGGTGGAAAAAAAAAAAACTTTTCAAAAACAGTAGAATTCTGTATAATGGAGGACTCTGAGCCTCTGCTGGCTGCGAGGCCAGAGGAGAGGAGGCGAAACGGTCACTGTCGATGGAGCACACACACCAAGGAGTCCAAGATGGTGGAGGACTTCAGACGGAGGCTCAAGTACTTCTTCATGAACCCCTGTGAGAAATACAGAGCCAGGGGTCGCAAGCCATGGAAACTGATGTTACAGATATTAAAAATTGCAATCATCACAGTGCAGGTAGTGTACACAAGTCTCTGGTTTCTATTTTATAACAGAGTGTGTATAGATGTCTGTTTTTTTTAACTCCCTCTCTACTTTAGTTAGTCTCTTTTGGCCTGAGCAATGAAATGATGGTCACCTTTAAAGAAGAAAACCTGATGACATTCAGACACCTGTTCCTGAAAGGATACAAGGATCACCGCCTGGGAAGCTACGCCCTGTACAGCAAAGCAGATGTGTATGATCACATGTACTACATTATCAACAGGGTACTTCAAATCTTAGTCTCATGGGGATTTCATCAAAAACATATTTTTAATTTACAGCATGGAAAAGGTGTTTAACTCTTTGCTATGATTTTTTTTTTTTTTACCCAGTACTTAAATCTCCCAAACCTGACAGTAGGTAACCTTGCATATGAGAGGGCGGATGGAAAGTACTCTCCTCTGTCTGTGTGTCAAGAGTTTTACAGAAACAGCAGCATTGATCCTGACAATGAGACCTTTCACATTGACCCACATATTGATAAAGGTAAAAAGACAAACATTTCTCGACATGAGCCCTGATTATTTTTTAAATATATTCTTTAAAAGAGTCAGTTTGTGCAGGCTGTATTTATAGAAGCTGATTCATGGCATGAATGGAAAACGTTACCAATGTGGGTTTGCATGTGACAGCATGAAAAGAGGAAGCTTGCGTTATTGTAGCCAGAGGAATGAGCTATGTATCGAATGACTAACTGATCTGACTGCCTTTGAACTTACTGTCTGTATTTCCTCCTCACAGATTGTATTTCCATTTTCCCCCGGCAGCTGCTTGACAACACTAGTTTGGCATCACACGTGAACTTCTCGTTAGATTTCAAAAGGTGACTAAACTGAAAAGACTGGTTTCATACCAGGCAATAAGCGGGCTACCTGATAATGTATGCTTGTGTGTTTCCAGTCTGCTATCAGTGAGCATGTACCTCACTCTGAAAACCATCAACCTGCAGACTGTGCGCCACCATGAGCTACCAGACTGCTACGACTTCCATATTATGGTTAGTGACAACATCTGCAAAAAAGCCCCGGTCTGTACAGCAGCTGAATGCTCACTAACAATTAATGTTTTGTTTTTCTCAATTCTTTCTTTTCATGCAGATCATGTTTGATAACCGTGCCCACAGCGGAAAGATAAAGGTGGATGTTAAAAATGATGTCACAATTTATGAATGCAGAAACTGGAATGTGGAAGGGACTTGTAAGTTTGAACCAAAACTCACATTAATCCTGACCGATGACACATTATGACCTTAACAAATAAAAACTACTCACAGTGGTTATCGCTTCAAGGGCCAGCAGGGGGCACGCTGACATTTTTGTTCAACCTGTATGAGCTGAGAGAAAGACACTTTGTATGCTTTGAATGTGTAAAAGCAGTGGCGATTCAAGAGTCTGTTGGGGCCCTAGGTCAAATAAATTGGGAGTCCCTCCATCCACCATTATGTCGACCAGTGTCCCGACGCTCAATCTCTTTCTTTTTTTTCACTCCCAGGCAGATCATTCCCCTTCATTTTCCTTTAGTGACTTTCATTGACCAACTTTGGTTTCCACAGGAGTATTACATGAGATGCTAAGCAGGGCAATGAGACTGACTGCAGTCAGATGGGGCCACATTAGGGAGGTTTCCTACTGTTCCTACTGAGCCTTTGCTTTGGTGTCAAGTTTGCCAGCCCTCGAGGGCCCCCTACTGGCCTGGGGCCCCAAGCAGTTGCCTGCCTTGCCTGTTGTCGAGCAGCACCTCTGTGTAAAAGTAATACAACTGTTATTCTAACAACTTACCTGGAGTGTGTGTCTCTGGTTTGCAGCTGATAAGAATGATTACCTTCTCCTGTCCTTTGATTCTGTGGTCATCCTCGCCTGCTTCACCTCTCTCATCCTCTGCATGCGCTCTGTCATCAACGGCATCCAGCTGCAGTTTGTATGTATACAAGAATGAAGTTTGGCGCATATACTGTAAATATTAACGCTTTTAGTTTAACGCGTACTAGTGTCAGCACCGATGAATTTATTGGATATGATCTGTCTTTCATGGTTAAGCTGTTATGTGAGGTCATTCAGTCAGTGGGAAATATTCAAATAAAGAACAAACAGACGCACAACACACATGGGGTCTGGTCCTAGGTTGTTGTTTTAACACATTTGAAACAGTTTCGACAAGACTAATATTATATTTTAGACTCGTGTAGCACTTTTGGGCTAGTATTAGCCTGTTATAAGTTACATCTTTTCATTTTATTCATATAAAAATGGCTTGAAAATCAAGATAGAAGACCTTTATAACAACATCTATGTTACAAAAAATAAAAAAAAATATATTTTTAACTTAGTAGCTTAAAATACTTCATTAATTGTTATCTGTATTTCATACTTACACTTCTCATAATTTTAATGAACTCATAAGAGAACTGATGTAATAGTTGTGAAAATTGAGCGATCCCTCTGCAATCATTTGTAATAAATCCTTTTTTTCTAGTTGTCTTATAGATGTTTTTTTTTGTTTGTTTTTTTACAATATCTGAGTGTCTCTCATGCAGGAGTTCAACATATTCTTTCACGCCTACTTCAACAAAAAGGTCAGTTGGTCTGACCGCATGGAGTTTGTGAATGGCTGGTACATCCTTATCATTGTGAGCGACACACTGACCATTGCCGGCTCTGCGCTCAAAATTGGAATACAAACAAAGGTTTGTTCAGTAAAGAGCTTCATTTGCTTTAATTGTAAACAGATAGGACCTTGTCTTCGGAGCATGATATACAAAAAAAATTAACTTATTCCATGTATCTATTTGTAATTTCTTTCCCATTTGCAGTACCTGACAAACTATGATGTCTGCAGTATCTTGCTTGGAACAGCCACGATGCTCGTCTGGGTCGGTGTGATACGTTACCTCGGATTCTTTAAGAAATATAACGTAAGAACTTAAATGACACGGCTTTCTTTGTTTCCAGCCAGCCTGTTTTCAATAATGCACAACCACAGGAACTGAAAAAACTTTCTTCCCTGTCTATAGATATTGATCTTGACCCTCAGGAAAGCATTTCCAAATGTGATTCGATTCTGCTGTTGTGCAGCCATGATCTACCTCGGGTACTGTTTCTGTGGTTGGATCGTCCTTGGGCCTTACCATGACAAGGTATGGAATCTGAAGTTCTAATCTACTTCAAGTGCCAGCCTTAAAATGTATAATGAATCTCCACAAACCAAGACACATCATTTTGGTGACATTGAAATATAAAAAAAATCATAAGAAGAAACATTTATTTCCAGTTCCGAACACTTGACAAGGTATCAGAGTGCCTTTTCTCTCTCATCAACGGGGATGATATGTACGCCACCTTCCTAAACATGAGAGACAAGAGCTACATGGTGTGGCTTTTCAGCAGACTTTACCTCTACTCCTTCATCTCCCTCTTCATCTACATGGTGCTCAGCCTCTTCATCGCCCTCATTACAGACACTTACGAGACCATCAAGGTTAGTCCCAGTCACCTGAAATGACACACTGAGAAATCATCTTGCTGTAGAGAGATGTTCTTTAGGTAAAAGTATTTGTTTATCATGTCACTCAATATCCATTCTACTAAACAATTGTTGTTTCACAGCATCACCAGCAGGACAAAGTGCCCGTGTCCCAGCTTCAGGCCTTCATAGCAGAGTGTAGGGACCAGCCTGAGTCTGGAAGATACCAGACTGATGAAGAGCCAGCTTCCTGCTGCCTCTCCCCATGCTGC